>NC_073247.2:10100000-10150000 GCF_029281585.2 Gorilla gorilla gorilla | reverse complement strand
TGGAAGCAACTGCAGAGGTTTTTGTTTTACACGCCTGGAAATTTCTCAAAGAACCGAAAACAGAACTACCCTTCAATGGAACAATTCCACTCCTGGTTATCTATCCAAAGGAAAAGAAGTCATTCTATCAAAAAGACACCTGCAGCACGGCACGAGGGCTCATGCCTGTCGTCCCAGCACTTTGGGAGGCCGAGGCGGGCAGATCACCTGAGGTCGGGCGTTCGAGACCGAGACCAGCCTGGCCAACATGGTGAAACCCTGTTTCTTCTTAAAAAAAATACAAAAAGTAGACAGGCATTCTGGCACACACTTGTAATCCCTGCTACTCGGGAGGCTGAAGCAGACGGATGAGGAGTTATTTAATGGGTACAATATACACTATTTGGGTGATGGATACACTAAAATCTCTGAGTTCACCATTCTGCAATCTACACATGCAACAAAATTGCACTTAAACCCCTAAAATCTATAAAAATTTCAAAATAGATCGGGCACAGTGGCTCATGCCTGTAATCCCAGCACTTTGGGAGGCCGAGGCAGGTGGATCACCTGAGGTCAGGAGTTCAAGACCAGCCCAGTCTCTACTAAAAATACAAAAATTAGCTGGGCGTGGTGGTGCACGCTTGTCATCTCAGCTACTCCAGAGGCTGAGGCAGGAGAATTTCTTGAACCCGGGAGACGGAGGCTGCAGTGAGCCGAGATCATGCCAGGGCCCTCCAGCGATAGAATGAAACTGTGTCTCAAAAATAAGTAAATTAATTAATTAATTAAAACATGCTTGCAAACAAGTAAATACATATCTGGTAGTTGTCAGTTGGATAAAAACAAGATCCCCCTTGAGAATTGACCCGATTTACAGTTTTCCTGGATTTGACTGAGGTCAGGTGTCTGGTCAAGATGGAGCTTAGGGGAACCACAAAGCAAAGAGGCATTTCACCTGGATTTCTTCCCAGCCAGTCGTGCATATAGACACTGCAGGTGTGTGTGTGTGTCTGTTTGCATGGCTGCACACACACGTGAGAGCTTGTGCACTGCGTGTGTGTGTGTGTTTGCATGACTGCCCAGACACGTGAGAGCTTGTGCATGGCCAGAGCAAGAATCTAGCAAAGAGAAAATTAGCCTGTGCCAACTCCCAGGCATAAAAGTTTAACCACACTGTGTGTGCATGCACATGTGTGGATGTGTGTGCGTGTACATGTGTGCACACAGACATGAGTGCTTCTGCATGGCCACAGCAAGAAGCTAGCAAAGAATAAATCTGCATATGCCTTCTCCCGGGCACGCATGTGTATCCACACTGTGTGTGCATGTGTGTGCATGCATGTATATGCATGTTTGCATGACTGCACACATGTGAAATCTTGTGCATGGCTGGAGTAACAATCTAGCAAAGACAAAATCTGCATATGCCACCTCCCAGGCACACATGTGTAACCACACTGTGCATGCATGCACGTGTGTGGATGTGTGTGTGTGTGCATGTGTGCATGACTGCACACACACGTGAGAGCTTGTGCATGGCCACAGCAAGAATCTAGCAAAGAAAAATCTGCATATGCCTCCTCTCAGGCATGCATGTGTATGCACACTGTGTGTGCATGCGTGTGTGTGTATGTTTGCACGACTGCACACATGTGAGAGCTTGTGCACGCCTGGAGCAAGAATCTAGCAGAGAAGAAATCTGTATATGCCTCTTCCCAAGACTGCATGTGTAATCACACTGTGCATGCACATGTGTGCATATGTGTGTGAGTGTGCCTGTGTGCATGAGTGCACACACACGTGAGAGTTTGTGCATGGCCACAGCAAGAAGCTAGCAAAGAAGAAATCTGCGTATGCCTTCTCCCAGGCATGCATGTGTAAGCACACTGTGTATGCATGCATGTGTAAGCACACTGTGTATGCATGCATGTATGTGCATGTTTGCATGAGTGCACACATGTGAGAGCTTGTGCATGGCCACAGCAAGAATCTAGCAAAGAATAAATCTGCATATGAGTCCTCGCAGGCATGCATGTGTATCCACACTGTGTGTGCATGTGCGTGCATGCATGTGTGTGTGCATGTGTGTGCATGCTTGCCTGACAGCACACATGTGAAAGCTTGTGCATGACTGGAGTAACAATCTAGCAAAGACAAAATCTGCATGTGCCACTTCCCAGGCACGCATGTGTAACCACACTGTGTGTACGTGTGTGTGTGCATTCATGTATGTTCATATGCACGCATGAGATGGCACACACACCAGGAACAAAAGAACCCTGCAGACAGAAGCCCACAGCCCACAGAGACGTTCAACAAATAGCCCCCAACCCACTCATTGCCACTGCCGTACAAATCAACTCCTGGGATCCCCCACCCCCCTCCCCGCTTCTTCCACCGGGACAAGGTCAAATGCTGTGTCCTCGTGGCCTATAAATATGCTTTCTACAGAGCTGGCTTGCTCCCAGCCCGCCTAATGAACGCCTACCTGACATTTGTTTTCACAACGGCAAGCATCGCAATGTTCCCCACTCTAATCCCCTGCCTAATTCAATCTTTCTGCAGATCAAATGCGCACACGGGTCCTGACAGATCTCTCAGTCACTTTCCATGAAGGACGGGGCTGCAGCCCTATATCAATTTGTCATCACACGGTCAGCCAGGGCCCGGGGAAAGGACAGGGCCCTTTCTGGTTGTCTTCCCAATGTCTCCCCCTGCTTTCTTTTCCATCATTCCTTTTTTCTTTTCTCCTTTCTTGTTTCTTTTCTTTCTGTTCTTTCTCTCCTTCCTTCCTTTTCTTTCTTTCTTTCTCTTTTCTTTCTTTCTTTCTCTTTCTTTCTTTCTTTCTTTCTCTCTTCCTTCCTTCCCTCTCTCCTTTCTTTCTTTCTCTTCTTTGTTTTTCTTTATCTCTCTCCCTTCCTTCCTTCCTGTCTTTCTTTATTTTTTCTTTTCCTTTCTCTTCTTCCTTCCTTCCGCTGCTCCTTTCTTTGTCTCTCTTTTTCTTTCCTTTCTTTCTTTTTCTTTCTTTCTTTTCTTTGTCTTTATCACCTTCCATTCTTTCTTTCTTTCTTTCTTCCTTTCTCTCTTTCTTTTCTTTCTTCCCTTCCTTCCTTCCTTCCTTCCTTCCTTCCTTCCTTCCTTCCTTCCTTCTTTCTTTCTCAGGGTCTTGCTCTGTCACCCAGGCTGGAGTGCAGTGAAATGATCCTGGCTGGCTCACTGCAGCCTCCAACTCCTGGGCTTAAGTCATCCTTCTACCTCAACTGAGTAAGTAGCTGGAACTACAGGTGCATGCCACCATGCCCGGATGTTTTTAAAAAATTTTTTATACAAAAAAAAAAAAAATTACCCAGGCATGGTGGCGGGCGCCTGTAGTCCCAGCTACTCAGGAGGCTGAGGCAGGAGAATGGCGTGAACCCGGGAGGTGGAGCTTGCAGTGAGCCAAGATCGCGCCACTGTACTCCAACCTGAGTGACAGAGCGGTACTCCGTCTCAAAAAAAAAAAAAAAAAAAAAAAATTATAGACATGGGATCTTGCTATGTTTTCCAGCCTGGTCTCACACTCCAAGGCTCAAGCATCTTTTTCTGCCTTAACTGCCTGAGTAGCTGGGACTACAAGTGCATGCCACCATGCCTGGGTAATTTTTTTTATAGCGATGGGGTCTTGCTATGTTGCCTAGGCTGTTCTCAAACTCCTGGGCTCAAGAGATCCTCCCACCTCAACTTTCCTTATAGCTGGAACCACAGACACTCACCACCATGCCCTGCTCATTTTAAAAAATATTTTGTGGCCAGGTGCGGTGGCTCACGCCTATAATCCCAGCACTTTGGGAGGCTGAGGCGGGCGGGTCATGAGGTCAGGAGATCGAGACCATCCTGGCCAACACGGTGAAACCCTGTCTCTACTAAAAATACAAAAAATTAGCCGGACGTGGTGGCGGGCGCCTGTAATCCCAGGTACTCCAGAGGCTGAGGCAGGAGAGTCGCTTGAACCCAGGAGGCAGAGCTTGCAGTGAGCTGAGATTGCACCACTGCACTCAAGCCTGGCAACAGAGTGAGACTCCGTCTCAAAATAAAATAAAGGGGATTTTATTAGAAGAGTTGACTCACCCCATCATAAGGTGAAAGTCCCACAACAGGCCGTCTGCAAGTTGAGAAGCCAGAAAGCCAGTGGTGAATCCCGTCCACAACCCAAAACATCAAAAGCAGGGAGGCCAACAGGGCAGATTTCGACACCTTCCTGGCTAACACGCTGAAACCCCGTCTCTACTAAAAATACAAAAAATTAGCAGGGCATGGTGGCGGGTGCCTGTAGTCCCAGCTACTCGGGAGGCTGAGACAGGAGAATCACTTGAACCTGGGAGGCGGAGCTTGCAGTGGGCCGAGATGGTGCCACTGCATGCCAGCCTGGGTGACAAGAGTCCCTGGCAAACCAGTGGTGCACATCCAATAGTGTAAAAACTGATGGAGCGTGATGGAGTCTATGGTCAAAGGCAGGAAACATTCAGCATGGGAGAAAGATGGAGGCCGGAAGACTCAGCCAGTCTAGTCCTCCGACCAACCTCTGCCTGCTTCTATCCTAGCCCAGCTGGCAGCTGATGGGATGGTGCCCACCCAGAGTGAAGGTGGGTCTGCCTCTCTCAGTCCACTGGCTCCAGTGTGAATATCCTTTGGTAAGACCCTCACAGACACAGCCGCGATGAATACTTTGCATTCTTCAATCCGGTCAAGTTGACACTCAACATTCACCATCCCAGCCAGGAATCTAGTTTTTCTCTGGAGTCCCCTTGGTGAAGAGAGGCTCAGTTCAGGCCGGGTGTGGTGACTCAGACCTGTAATCCCAGCACTTTGGGAGGCCGAGGCGGGCGGATCATGAGGTCAAGAGTCCAAGACCAGCCTGACCAACATGGTGAAACCCCATCTCTACCAAAAATACAAAAAGTAGCTGAGCGTGGTGGCGTGTGCCTGTAATCCCAGCTACTGGGGAGGCTGAGGCAGGAGAATCCCTTGAACCGGGGAGGCGGAGCTTGCAGCAAACAGAGATGGTGCCACTGCACTCCAGCCTGGGTGACAGAGCAAGACTCTATCTCAAAAAAAAAGATTCAATGGGTTCAAACCCTTAAGATTTCATTTTTGGCTTACACGATGATACAGAATATATTCCATCTTCAGAGAACTTCCAAGGTAAAAATGCACAAATCCCTCATGCCACTCCATCATCTGGATGTCCTAATGCCTCTCACTCCACTTTTTGTCTTCCTCTTTTGTTTGTGTCTCTTCTTTTCTGCCCCTGTTTTCAGACTTATAATTAGTCTGAAAACTTCTAATGCCATTTGTGTATCCTCAAAAGTGATCCAAACACCTAAAACGACTGATATTCTGCCAGGCTCATCAAAGGAAAGATAATTCACGTTGGGGTTATACATTTTTCTTTTAATGATTTAATAACCATTTATGGATTAAGATTCAAAAGAATAATGACAATAAAAATCTTTTGCAGGATTCTTCTTAATTATAGAAAAAGTACTTCATAAATATTGAAATCTGTTCTTATCTGCGAATGCCCTGATTTTTCTATACTTGGACACACTCCGAACGCAATTATTTGGTGATTAATCTATTTTTTAAACTTTCTGTTCATTAGTCGTTTGATGAAAGTTTATCTAGGCAAAGATCACACAGAGTTAGTGTATAAGGAGAATAGAATATAGATCATCGTATGAACGGAAAAGGAAGACAAGAAAATGGCCTCATGCTGGCTAAGGCTGTATCTTTAGGGGACAAATGCTCTCTCTCAAATGCTCTCCGTAGAGAGCATGTGGTGGCTGAAGTTTCAATGAGGGTAGCAGCATCCCAGGGAGAAGGGGAGGGAAAGTTAATGTGGACTTTTAATAATGCTTCCAGCTGCAGCCTCTACCTGAGATCATCTGTATCTGAGTCCTACTCACTTCATTCTCAGCATTGTCTGGGTGTGCACGGTTCTACGTTCACCCTGGGTGAAGACATCTATGACCCATAGGGAAGATCACCTGGATGCTTTCTTTTTTCTTTTTCTTTTCTTTTCTTTTTTTTTTTTAAGACCGAATCTCACCAGGCGCAGTGGCTCACGCATGTCATCCCAGCACTTTGGGAGGCAGAGGCGGGCAGATCACAAGGTCAGGAGATCAAGACCATCCTGGCTGACACGGTAAAACCCTGTCTCTACTAAAAATACAAAAAATTAGCCGGGCTTGGTGGTGGGCACCTGTAGTCCCAGATACTTGGGAGGCTGAGGCAGGAGAATGGCGTGAACCCGGGAGGTGGAGGTTGCAGTGAGCCAAGATCGTGCCACTGCACTCCAGCTAGGGGACAGAGTGAGATTCTGTCTCAAAAAAAAACAAAAACAAAAACAAAAACAAAAAAACAAAACTGAATCTCACTCTGTTGCTCAGGCTGGAGTACACTGGCATGATCTCAGCTCACTGAAACCTCCACCTCCTGGGTTCAAGTAATTCTCTTGCCTCAACCTCTCCAGTAGCTGGGACTGCAGGTGCACACCACCAAGCCCAGCTCATTTTTTTTGTATTTTTAGTAGAGACAGGGTTTCACCATGTTGTCCAGGCTGGTCTTGATCTCCTAGCCTCAAGTGATCCACCCACCTCGGCCTCCCAAAGTGCTGGGATCAAGGTATGAGCCAACGATGCTTTAAGGTCGAGGTAACAAGGACTGTATCTACATATGATAAACCCAAGAACACTCCCTGGAAACTGGGCCAAAGAATCCATCATGGGAAGGATGTGATGTGGCCCCAGCAAAACATGGCTAGGTTTTTGTTGTACTCAGGTGAAGTTTCAGTTGTAAGCCATACCAGGAAAAGATGTGGAGACATCAGATCTCACGCAGAGGAGGAGAGGTCAAGTGTATTGAGTCCCTAGTCCTGTGTAGGATCTGGGCTGATGACACCCTCCTCACCTTATGGATTCCTCACAACAGGGAGATTCCAGAAAACAGCCTCAGATATCAGCAAACTTCCCTTGACAATGTACTATATCACTCTCACCCTACAAAGTCCCTTTTGGTGACAGACACACTTAAGGTCATCTCCATGAACCATGGCAAAATAAGTGGTTAAACTTTCTCAGATGCGTTTCTGCTACCTTGATATGGATGTAGGTTGAGTACTCTAATCTCACTAAATGCTCTCTAGAGAGTGAATCTCCACAACTTTCATCTGCATAAGAAAGATATCTTATGATATGCTAATGATAAAGGTGGAATCCTTAATGAGTATTACAATTAAGGACGAATAATTAAACGCTTACCTTTTCTGGATTCTTTGAACATCAGCCTCAAAGCTGTCTGCACTGATAAAATATGGCATAGAAAAGACAGCTAGTTCTTCTCTTCCTGATATTTTGGCTTCAGTGACTATTTTGGGGGGCTCTGGGACTGTCCACCTCTACAGTGTTGTGGCCAAATTGGAAGAGTGGAATGAAAATGCAGGCTCTGGGCTGATGAGACCATTTTCACTTCATCTATTCCTCACACAGGGAAGGACTGGTCAAGTGTATTGAGGTCCTGATTCTGTGGAGGCTCTGGGCTGGTGAGACCTTTCTCATTTCATATATTCCTCACATGAGGAAGGAGAGGCCAAGCATATTGAGGTCCTTGTCTGGTGCAGGCTCTGGGCTGATGAGAACCTCTCACTTCATATCTTCCTCACACAGGGAAGGAGGGGCCAAGTGTATTGAGGTCCTGGTCCTGTGCAGGCTCTGGGCTGGTGACACCCTTGTGTCTTCATCTATTCCTCACATGAGGAGGGAGAAGTCAAGTGTATTGAGGTCCTAGTCATGTGTAGGTTCTGTGCTGGTGACACCCTCCTCCCTTCATGTATTCCTCACACAGGGAAAGAGTGGTCAAGTGTATTGAGGTCCTGGTCCTGGGCAGGCTCTGGGCTGGTGACACCCTCATGACTTCATCTATTCCCCACATGGGGAAGGAGAAGTCAAGTGTATTGAAGTCCTAGTCATGTGCAGACTGTGGGCTGGTGACACCCTTGTAACTTCATCTATTCCTCACACAGGGAAAGAGTGTTAAAGTGTATTGAGGTCCTCATCCTGTGCAGACTGTGGGCTGGTGACACCCTCATGTCTTCATCTATTCCTCACATGAGGAGGGAGAAGCCAAGTGTATTGAGGTCCTAGTCATGTGTAGGTTCTGGGCTGGTGACACCCTCGTGACTTCATCTATTCCTCACACAGGGAAAGAGTGGTCAAGTGTATTGAGGTCCTGGTCCTCGGTAGGCTCTGGGGTGGTGACACCCTCCTCCCTTCATGTATTCCTCACACAGGGAAAGAGTGTTAAAGTGTATTGAGGTCCTGGTCCTGGGCAGGCTCTGGGCTGGTGACACCCTCATGACTTCATCTATTCCCCACATGGGAAAGGAGAAGTCAAGTGTATTGAAGTCCTAGTCATGTGCAGGCTCTGGGCTGATGACACCCTCATGACTTCATATATTCCTCACACAGGGAAAGAGTGTTAAACTGTATCGAGGTCCTCATCCTGTGCAGACTGTGGGCTGGTGACACCCTCGTGACTTCATCTATTCCTCACATGGGGAAGGAAAAGTCAAGTGTATTGAGGTCCTCATCCTGTGCAGACTGTGGGCTGGTGACACTCTCGTGACTTCATCTATTCCTCACATGGGGAAGGAGAAGTCAAGTGTATTGAGGTCCTCATCCTGTGCAGACTGTGGGCTGGTGACACCCTCGTGACTTCATGTATTCCTCACATGGGGAAGGAGAAGTCAAGTGTATTGAAGTCCTAGTCATGTGCAGGCTCTGGGCTGATGACACCCTCATGACTTCATGTATTCCTCACACAGGGAAAGAGTGTTAAAGTGTACTGAGGTCCTGGTCCTGGGCAGGCTCTGGAGTGGTGACACCCTCATGACTTCATCTATTCCCCACATGGGGAAGGAGAAGTCAAGTGTATTGAGGTCCTAGTCATGTGTAGGTTCTGTGCTGGTGACACCCTCCTCCCTTCATGTATTCCTCACACGGGGAAGGAAAGGTTAAATGTATTGACGTCCTAGTCTTGTGCAGGTTCTGAGCTGGTGAGACTCCCCCTCATTTCATGGGTTCCTCACTCAGGGAATGAGAGGTCAAGTGTATTGGGGTCCTTGTCCTGTGCAGGCTCTGGAGTGGTGACACCCTCATGACTTCATCTATTCCCCACATGGGGAAGGAGAAGTCAAGTGTATTGAGGTCCTAGTCATGTGTAGGTTCTGTGCTGGTGACACCCTCCTCCCTTCATGTATTCCTCACACGGGGAAGGAAAGGTTAAATGTATTGACGTCCTAGTCCTGTGCAGGTTCTGAGCTGGTGAGACTCCCCCTCCTTTCATGGGTTCTTCACTCAGGGAATGAGAGGTCAAGTGTATTGGGGTCCTCGTCCTGTGCAGGCTGTGGGCTGGTGACACCCTTTCTACTTCATGAACTCATCACAGCAAGGAAGCAGTCTATTAAGGTAAAGTGTATTAAGTTCATAGTCCTGTACAGGTTGACCTGACCCTGTTTATATCATTTACTTCTCACAGATGACTTTATCAAGCCTGGGTCACCTACGGTCCTGGGATTAACTCCACTATGGGTTGTTCCTTTCACCTCTCTACACCCTCAGAACACCTACCCCTGCTCTTCTCAATGACAGAGGAATTTCGGAGGCAGTTCAGCCACCAATGATCCATACACAAACAAGGTGACCTTTCAACTTCTTACATGTAATACCTTGAAAAAGAATGGAATTAATTATATTTCAGTCAAAATGAAATTGTCCTGGACACTGTAAAAGTAGGCTGGGTGCAGTGGCTCACGCCTGTAATCCCAGCATTTTGGGAGGCCGAGGTGGGTGGATCATTTGAGGTCAGGAGTTCGAGACCAGCCTGGCCAACATGGTGAAACCCCATCTCTACTAAAAATACAAAAGTTAGCTCGACATAGTGGTGGGCACCTGTAATGCCAGCTACTTGGGAGGCTGAGGCAGGAGAATGGGGTGAACCCGGGAGATGGAGGTTGCAGTGAGCCAAGATCGTGCCACTGCACTCCTGCCTGGGCAACAGAGCTAGACTCCGTCTCAAAAAAAAAAAAAAAGAAAAAAAGAATTGCCACTCTTGTGTATGACATTTTTGTTTTTTGTTTTTTTTCAGACAGAGTCTCACTCAGTCCCACAGGCTGGAGTGCAGTGGCGCGATCTTGGCTCACTGCAAGCTCTGCCTTCCGGGTTCATGCCATTCTCCTGCCTCAGCTTCCTGAGTAGCTGGGACTACAGGCGCCCACCACCACGCCCAGCTAATTTTTTGTATTAGTAGAGATGGGGTTTCACCGTGTTAGCCAGGATGGTCCCCATCTCCTGACCTTGTGATCCGCCCTCTTCGGCCTCCCAGAGTGCTGGGATTACAGGCATCAGCCACCCCACCCGGCCTGTCCACTGTTATCTAAACAGGCCCACAGCTGCTTTGGAGCACGCTGCCCTGTAGCAAAATCAAACAAACATAAAATAATCCATCTCTAAATGCTATTCTAACCCATCTCTAAATTCTATTCTCTCTGTCCTGCCTACAGATAGAATATAATTTAGACCCAGGCTGGGTGCAGTGGTTCACGCCTGTTAATCCCAGCACTTTGAGAGCCTGAGACAGGTGGATTGCTTGAACCCAGCCTGAATGACACACACAAAAACACCCAACTCTACCAAAAATACAAAACTTAGCCGGGCGTGGTGGTGCACGCACCTGTGATCCCAGCTACTCAGGAGGCTGGGGCAGGAGCCCAGGGGGCAGAGGTTGCAACGAGCCGAGGCTGTACCACGGCAGTCCAGCCAGACTGATAGAGCGAGGCCCTGCCTCAAAAAGGAAAAAAGAATAGAATTTAGGCCTGGACAGACACTCTGTCCAGGTCTAAATGTCTACACTCCCAGCTGGAGAGTTGAGGGTACTTTTTGTACCACTCAGCCTGGATTTAAGCAATGCACCTGCCTCAGCCTCCCAAAGTGCTGGGACTGCAGGCATGAACCACTGCACCCAGCCTGGGTCCAAATTCTATTCTATCTGTCCTCCCTACAGTTACAATCAAATTTAGAGATGGGTTACAATAGAACTTGGAGGCCGGGTGCGGTGGCTCAAGCCTGTCATCCCAGCACTTTGGGAGGCCGAGGTGGGCGGATCACTTGAGGTCGGAAGTTCAAGATTAGCCTGGTCAACATGGTGGAAACCCGTCTCTACTAAAAATACCAAAAATTAGCCGGGCCTGGTGGTGAGTGCCTGTAGTCCCAGCTACTCGGGAGGCTGAGGCAGGAGAATTGCTTGAACCCGGGAGGCGGAAGTTGCAGTGAGCCGAGATTGCACCACTGCACTCCAGCCTGGGGGACAGAGAGTGAGACTCTGCCTCAAAAAAAAAATAATAATAATAAAATAGAATTTGCAGGTGGGTCATTTTCTCCAGGACAGCTGGTCAAGCTGGTAGATACTGCTACCTCGGCCTCGAGGTAGTTCAGGAGCTGGCAGTTAAGTCTCAGCTCCTGAATCGTGATCTAACCCCCTCTTAGTCCTGGTGTTCGGTCTCAGCTCCTGGCTGAGTTAATTGCTAGCAGGTTTACGAAGCATCTAATTGAACTGGACATCTCCGTGAGCTCTAACCGCCAGGCCGTTGCAAGACGTCCCAGACATAAGGCAGCCTGCAGGTTATTTAGTACGTGTGAGGACTTTGCATTTTTCTTTACCTTCCATGTGAAAATAGTTAACCGCAGTGAAACGTCCCACCCCTGCACTTTGCAACATGGTGAAATCAAGTTTTCCACGGAGCAGCCCGGGAAACAGAGTCTTCATTGATTCCGCAGAAAGAAACTTCTTCGTATTCAACAACGATAACCTTTTAGAAGGTTTCGAAAGCAAATCTGACACCCCATTAAAAGGCAAATGATTTTTTTTTCTCTCCACACAAGAAAAAGAAACGTTTAAAACACAGAAGGCTATTAATAAATAATGGGGCTCTTTTTTTTTTTTAATATAGGAAACCCTGACATCAAAGGGAAGCCATAAACTGTATGGGAGGCGGCGTGTCGGACCCCGTGCCTTAATTGTCAAGGCACCGAGGGTCTTGTTTTTATTAGTTGCGCAAAAGATATTTTATTGAATGTCACGTTGTAATTTGATTTTAAAAGGAATAGAAAAAAGATGACATTTTCGAGTGCATAACACTGCAAAAGAAAAAAAAGAGAGAAACTCTATTCACTCTAAATGCTAACTGCCACACAGAAAAATGCCATTACTCCAGAGAAATCTCTGCACCAGAAAACGTGAGTATTTTCAACATACACAGATACCGTCCCTCACTCACTTTCTGTGGCAGTGGCCATCCTTAAAGCAAGAATTAAAAAAAAGAATGGTGTATTTTGTATTCCCAAGGGGAGAATTCGCTAGAACTGCAAAGAAAAATGTACCTGCACCCATGACTGTAGGATTTGCTTTTTGTAGACATCATTTATTCACACGTTAAGGTTTCTTTTCTTTTTTCTTTTTTTGCAAGCTTCCCTTCCAGAGAAACAGATTCAACGGGGGAAAGATAGGCCAAGCGTGGTGGCTCATGCCTGTCATCCCAGCACTTTGGGAGGCCCAGGTGGGTGGATCACCTGAGCTCAGGAGTTCGAGAGCAGCCTGGCCAACATGGAGAAACCCTGTCTCTACTAAAAATACAGACATTACCTGGGCATGGTGGCAGGTGCCTGTAATCCCAGTTACTTGGGAGGCTGAGGCAGGAGAATGGCTTGAACCCTGGAGGCGGAGGTTGCAGTGAGCCGAGATGGCGCCACTGCCCTCCAGCCTGGGTGGCAGAGCGAGAATCTGTCTCAAAATAAATACATAAATAAATAAATAAGAAGAAATTAATGTACTGACATGGTAAACTCAAAACAACAACTTGGCGTCTTGGTGTCCCGTGAAGGACTCTGAACGCCTTGATGATCCACAAGTGATAAGGAAGAGACGAAAACGAGACAGATCGAACTCTCCCAAAAATACAAAACTTAGCCGGGCATGGTGGTTCACGCACCTGTAATCCCAGCTACCTGGGAGGCTAAGGCAGGAGGATCGCCTGAGCCCAGGGGGCAGAGGTTGCAGTGAGCCGAGGTTGTATCACAGCAGTCCAGCCAGAGTGACACAGTGAGGCCCTGCCTCAAAAAAAAAAAAAAAGAGGAAAAAAGAATAGAATTTAGGCCTGGACAGACATTCTGTCTGTACTAAATATCTATACTCCCAACTGTAGAGTTAAAAAAGAATAAATGTCTATACTCCCAACTGTAGAGTTGTAAATGTCTATACAACTGCAGAGTTGGGGTCTTTGTGTATCACTCAGGCTGGATGCAAGCAATGCACCTGCCTCACCCTTCCAAAGTGCTGGGACTGCAGACATGAACCCCTGCACCCCGCCTGGGTCTACATTCTATTCTATCTGTCCTCCTTACTTTTGCACCTGCTTGATACGAATTCCCTTGCTGGCATTCTGAAACGGCTCAGAAAAGAGGGTCGTCCCAGCTCCGTGGGGGAACTGTCTTCTTGGCCGTGAAGTCCCTGGAAGGCTAACGCCCACACACAGCACCTGGAGTGGACGGGGTGTGCCTCTGGGGCTAACTTTGGCCTTCTGCCCACAGATGTGGGAGTCCGTCTCTCAAACCGAATGGACGTTTTCATCCTTTTCATCTTTCTTCTGCGTTGTTAGAGAGTTGACTTCCCTGAGTGTGGAATGGAATTAAGCATGTGTTGCCTCTTTAGCTGGATTCATGGAGGGGCTCTGATTCTCCATAGACCCCAAAAAGAGCTATATACCTTGTCTGCCCATGTGTTGACCACTCCCCGGAAACCAACAGGAGAGAGGACTACCAAGTCAAAACCAACCAGCCCTCCAAGGGGATCCTCGATTAGCGATCACCACCTGCCCCAAGGGGCTCCTTTACCTTAGTAGATAATTCCAAGAATGCTGCTGTGATGGTCATTCTCCTCTTTCACGTGCTTCTGCTATATCCAAATATATATATTTGGTAACAGGATTTTAAAAAATATATTTTAATATAAATTTATTTATTGTATACATGTATTTAATATTTATATGAAGGAATAAATTTATTTAAATAAATTTATTCCTTCATATAAATATTAAATATTTGTGTAATATATAAATGAATAAATTTATTTAAATTTATTCCCTCATAAATATTAAATATTTGTGTAATATACATTAACGAATAAATTTATTTAAATTTATTCCTTCATATAAATATTAAATATTTGTGTAATATATAAATGAATAAATTTATTTACATTTATCCCTTCATATAAATATTAAATATTTGTGTAATATATAAATGAATAAATTTAATTCCTTAATATAAATATTAAATATTTGTGTAAGATATAAATAAATAAATTTATGTAAATTAATTCATTAAGATAAAAATAAATATTTGTGTAATATTTATATTAATGAATAAACATTTGTTTAATATTTATATTTAGTAAATTTATTTATTTAATATTTATATTAAATATATTAAATAAAAATTATGTGGGCCGGGCTTGGTGGCTCAAACTTGTAATCCCAGCACTTTGGGAGGCTGAGGTGGGTGGATCATGAGGTCAGAAGTTCGAGACCAGCCCGGCCAACATGGCGAAATCCTGTCTCTACTAAAAATACAAAAATTAGCAGGGCATGATGGCAAGAGCCTGTAATCCCAGCTACTCAGGACGCTGATGCAGGAGACTCGCTTGAATCGGGAGGCGGAGGTTCAGTGAGCTGAGATAAAGCCACTGCACTTCAGCCTGGGTGACAGAGTAAGACACAGTCTCAAAAAAAAAAAAAAAAGAAAAGAAAAGAAAGAAAAAAGGAGTGGCTGAGTCACTACGAAGCATTCCTCCAACACCAATTAGACCAGAGGTGGGCAAATCTTTTAAGTGAAGAGCCAGATAGTCAATATTTTCAGTTTTGTGGGCCACACAGTCTGCCATGCAAGGATTTAGCTCTGCCCTTGTGGCAGGAAAGCAGCCACAGACGGTGTGCACAAGAATGTGTGTGTGACCGTGTTTCAATAAAACTTTATTGACAGTAACGTGCAGGGGGCCGGATTGGCTTCGTTTGCAACACCCCCAATATGCTGGGTTATACTAAACTGTGAACCACTCCAACATTCTGCATCTGACCCTCAGTGTATCTCTTTAACCTCTGCACTGCCCCAGCCCTTGGCAATGAATACAGTATCTTCTCACTGTTAAGATTCTGCCAGATATTTATTAATTTTTTTTAAAGAATCAGCCAATTGTGGTGGTTCATGCCTGTAATCCCAGCACTTTGGTAAACCAAAGCAGGAGGATTGCTTAAGGCCAGGAGTTTGAGGCCAGCCTGGGCAATATATAGCAAGACCCCATCTGCACAGAAAAAAAATTAAAAATTAGCCAGGCATGGTGGTGTGTGCCTGTGGTCTCAGCTACTTTGGAGGCTGAGGTGGGAGGATCGCTTGAGCCCAGGAGGTCGAGGCTACAGTGAGCCATGATTGCACCAGTGCACTCCAGCCTGGGTGACAGAGTAAGACCTTGTCTCATAAAATAAAATAAAATAAAATAAAATATAAAATAAAATAAAATAAAATAACATGATACGCCTGTTTCCCACTGAACAAATTCATCTGTCTTTCTTTCCTTCTTTCTTTTTTCTTTCTTCCTTTCTGTTTCTTTATTTTTCTTTCTTTCTTTCTTTTTTTTGAGACAGAGTCTTGCTCTGTCACCAGGCTGGAGTGCAGTGGCGTGATCTCAGCTCACTGCAACCTCTGCCTCCAGGGTTTAAGCGATTCTCCTGCCTCAGTCTCCCGAATAGCTGGGACTACAGGCGCCAGCCATCATGCCCGGCTAATTTTTGTATTTTTATTAGAGACGGGGTTTCACCATGTTGGCCAGGATGGTCTCAATCTCTTGACTTCGTGATCCACCTGCCTCGGCCTCCCAAAGTGCTGGGATTACAGGTGTGAGCCACCATGCCCAGTCCCTTCCTTCCTTCCTTTCTTTTTTCTTTCTCTCCCTTTCTTTCTTTCTTTCTTTCTTTCTTTCTTTCTTTCTTTCTTTCTTTCTTCTTTCTTTCTTGCTTGCTTGCTTTCTTGCTTGCTTGCTTTCTTGCTTGCTTGCTTGCTTTCTCTCTGTGTCTCTCTCTTCTTTTTCTTTCTTATTTCTTCTTTCTTCCCTTCATTTTTTCTTTCTTTCTTCTCTTTCTTTCCTTCTTTCTTTCTTTCTCTTTCTTTTTTTTATCTTTCTGTCTCTTTTTTATGAACATAAAGACCTCCTTTTTTGAAAGAAGTCAAATCTGGGACTTCTGTATTACCATAACGACATAGGTAATCACATTTTGTTCTGTTTCAGTGTTTTGTGCTAAAAATACCCCAGCTGCCCTATTTAATGAGGAAATGCAGCAATGATCAATATTGATGTATTTCTGGAACAAGGTGTTCAGGGCCCCAAGGAGCCTGGTTAATTTTAGGCACTAACAAATGAATAGAACATGTTCCAGTTAACTTAGTAGCAGCTTGGACCCGATACTTCAAGACACAGGAGTTATTATAATCAGCATCTTTCTCTCTCTAATGCCAATAAGTGGCTATTCCAGGATACAATTTTCTGAAAAATCAAGCTGATGAGAACAGAAGCTACAACCACCACCTACGTGGGCACTCGTACCTGGGACACGATGAGTCATAGGATGTAGGCAATTGGTACCAGTTAGCCAGCATCCTTCTAGCAGGTGCCATGTGCTATTTTGATACAGTCATTATTTAAAAAAAAAAGAAAATAAAAACTTATGGCTAGAAAATATCATCCACACATCTATTCTTTCTGGAAATGTCTGCCTTCTCATCTGGTATCCCTGCCTTTTCCTTTTGTTGTCGTTGTTTTTGGATAGTTTGTTTGTTTTTGTTTGTTTTTGAGACAGAGTCTCACTCTCTCACCCAGGCTGGAATGCACTGGAGTCATCTCGGCTCACTGCAACCTCCACCTCCCAGGTTCAAGCGATTCTCATGCTTCAGCCTCCCAAGTAGCTGGGATGACAGGCGCCCACCACCACACTTGGCTGATGTTTGTATTTTTTTTAGTAAAGACGGGGTTTCACCATATTGGCCAGGCTAGTCTTGAACTCCTGAACTTGCGATCCACCTGCCTCGGCCTCCCAAAGTGCTGGGATTACAGGCAAGAGCCACGTGTGCCTGACTGGACATTCACTTTTTTTTTTTTTTTTTTTTTTGAGATGGAGTTTCGCTCTTGTTGCCCAGGTTAGAGTGCAATGGTGGGATCTCGGCTCTCTGAACCTCCACCTTCCAGGTTCAAGTGATTCTCCTGCCTCAGCCTTCCGAGTAGCTGGGATTACAGGCACCTGCCACAACACCCGGCTAATTTTGTATTTTTTTAGTAGAGACAGGGGTTCACCATGTTGGTGAGGCTGATCTCGAACACCTGACCACAGGTGATCCACCTGCCTCGGCCTCCCAAAGTGCTGGGATTACAGGCATGAGCCATGGTGCCCGGCCTACCCCTGCCTTTTCTGAGGTCCCCCAAACAATGTGGCATTAAGGATTTTTATATCCGTCGTCAATGAGAAATACAATTATAATTACAAGAGAGGTGGCCTCTTTGGTGGGCTTGGAAACAGCCTATGCTCACTGCCTGCAGCGGCAGGTGCTTGCATTAGTTTTGTTTAGGCTGCCCATGACAGGGGACTACAGACTGGGTGGGTTAAACCAGGGTCTCCCAACCCTTGCCCCACAGACTGCTACTAGTCAGTGGCTTCTGAAGAACCAGGTGCCACAGCAGGAGGTGAGCGGTGGACAAGCAAGCACAGCTTCATCTGTGTTCACAGCCACTCCCCATCTCTCCCATTACAGCTTGAGCCCCACCTCCTGTCAGATCAGCAGCAGAGGCATTTGATGCTCATAGGAGCACAAACCCTACTGTGAACCGTGCATGTGAGGGATCTAGATTTCACTGCATGCTCCTGATGAGAATCAATACCTGATGCTCTATCGTGTCTCCCATCACCCCCACAGGGGACAATCTAGTTGCAGGAAAACAAACTCAAGGCACCCACCGATTCTACATTATGCTGATATGGATAATTATTTCATTATATATTACAATGCAATGATAATAGAAATAAAGTACACAATCAATGTAATGCACATGAATCATCCCCAAACCAGACTCCCTCCCCAGTTTGTGGAACAATTGTCTTCCGTGAAAGTGGACCTTGGTGCAAAAAAGGCTGGGGACCGCTGGGTTAAACAGCAGACATTTATTTTCTCATGGTTCTGGAGGCTGGAAGTCTGAGATCAAGGTGTGGACAGGGCAGACTCAGTGTCTGGTGAGGGCTCTCTTTCTGGTCTGCAAACGGCTGCCTTCTTGCTGTGTCCTCACACGTGGAGACAGAGAGAGAAAGAGAGAGAGAGACAGAGAGAGTTCTGGGGTCTCTTCCCCTTCTCATAAGGACACGAATACCCCTATATCAGTGGCCCCCAACCTTTTTGGTACCAGGGACCAGTTTCCTGGAAGACTAGTTTTCCATGAACTGGGGGTTGGGGAGGTGACTTTGGGATGATTCAAACACATTATATCTATCTATCTATCTATCTATCTATCTATCTATCTATCTATCATCTATCTATCTATCTATCTATGTGTCTATTATCTATCATCTATCTATCTATCTATCTATCTATCTATCTATCTATCTATCTATCTATCTATCTATCTATCTATCATCTATCTCTGCCTGCCTATCCGTCATCTATCTATCTAGATATCTATCTATTGATTTTTCTATCTGTCTGTCTATCTATCCTATCACCATCCTTCCCTGGAGTAAGATGCTCTGAGCACCCAGCAACCTTCCTGCTGCCAAGTGGGTCTCCAGATGCATTTGGAGAAGAAAAAACAGCCAAACATAGAATGTGGTTAGCTCTGGTAATTATTCCAGAAAGCATGGACACAAACCCTTCCATAGACTCATAGCTGCTAGGGAGGGAGAACTGCTGCTACCCCTGGCTGTAATTTTTAAATACCCACGAAAAACCAGAGGAGAAAACTGACTCCTCACCCATAACCCCATAGCACCCATTCTTCTGAAGATACCAGCATATTTGCAAGCTTCTTGTCCAAATCAGGAAGAGCGTGGAAGACCGTACTTAAGGGTTTTTTTACTCATTGGCTTAGTCAAGATTATTTTATCAGATTCTGTTTGTAGTATAGCAAAACCTCAAGATACAAGTGGGACAAGTGGGAGGAGGAAAAAGGAAGATGAGGAAAGGGGAACCATCATGTGGGCAGAAGCTGGGATGGCTCCAGGCGAAGGTGGTTTCAGGGGATAACTGCCACCAGCAATGGAGGTGGACGATGCTGAAGACAGTACCCGTCACCCCTTGAGTTCTGTTTTGCAAAGGGCTGATATTTTTACTCAATTTAAGAATGGGAAATAGCCAGTCTTGCTCTGGATGAGGATGAGGTGGGTGGATCACGAGGTCAGGAGTTAGAGACCAGCCCGGCCACCATGGTGAAAGCTCGTCTCTACTAACCTCTTAACCTTCCTTACACTCTTATCCATCCACCTCCACGAACACTCCCAAAGAAGAAAGTGATGGGTCTCTTCTCTCCAATTGTGATACACTTGGTTCCAAATTTATCCGAGTTTCAAGCAACTTGAGATGTTGTTGATTCAAGTAACTCTGGTGCTGTTTGCTGAGGACATCTGCCATCGGTTGATGGATCCCAGAAATCTTGAGTCTGAAAACCCTGAACTTCATCCACATAGAGTGTGGTGGCTCTTCTGGGACCATGTGGATGGCTGAGCCATGAATAGAGATGCATGCCCGGAGACCACCACAGTGAGGACACTAGGAGGTCATCCAAGCCCCATGCTAAGGTGTGAATATTTGTCCCCTCCAAAACTCCTGGGAAGACTTTATCCCCCACATGGCAGCATTGAGAGGTGAGTTATTTAAGAGGTGATTGGGCCGTGAAGGCTCTGCTCTTAGAGATGGATTAATCCAATCATAAATTAATGGATTAATGGGTTATCAGGGGAGTGGGACTAGTGGCTTTATAAGAAGTGGAAGAGAGACCTGAGTTAGCACTCTCAGCCCCATCACCATGTGATGCCTGTGTCACCTTGGGACTCAGCAGTGAGTCCCCAGTAGCAAGAAGGCCCTCACCAGACGCCGCCCCTTGACCTAGAATTATTGAGCCTCCAGAACTGTAAGAATAAATTTGGTTTCTTATCATTTACTCAGTTTCAGGTATTCTGTTATCAGCAAGAAATACATCCCATTACCCAACACTGTCTCTCGGAACTTTCTTAAGCACCAGGTATATAGTGAGGTGACATTGTAACGAGTGAATGAAACCATGACAAAGTAGAGATGTCTATATTCCTCAAGGCTTCCAGAGAAACAGATTCAACAGGGGAAAGATAGGCCAAGCATGGTGGCTCACACCTGTATTCCCAGCACTTTGGGAGGATGAGGTGGGTGGATCACAAGGTCAGGAGTTCGAGACCAGCCTGGCCAACATGGTGAAACCCTGTCTCTACTAAAAATACAAAAAATTAGCTGGGTGTGGTGGCAGATGCCTGTAACCCCAGCTACTCGGGAGGCTGAGGCAGGAGAATCATTTGCACCTGGGAGGCAGAGTTGTAATGAGCCAAGATCACGCCATTGCTCTCTAGCCTGGACAACAAGAGTGAAACTCCGTGTAAAAACAGAAAAAAAAAACCAAAAAAAAACAGAGAAGAGATAGATAAATGACAGATAGCTATGTAGCAGCTACAGAGACAGGGGATAGGTAGATGAATAATAAACAGATATATGATAAAAACATGATTTTCAGATGATAGATAGTAGGGATAATAACAAATGATAAACAGATAATAAACAGATAGGTAGATAATATAATATAATAGATAGATAGATAGATAGATAGATAGATAGATAGATAGATAGATGCTAGATTTATTATGAGAAAATAGGTCAGTTAAATATGGAAGCTGAGAAGTTCCTTAATCTACTGCTAGAAAGACAGAGATCCAGGAGAGCCAAGGGTCCCTAGTTCCAGTCTGAGTCTGAAGTCCTGAGACCCAGGAGAGCTGAGGTTGTGAGTTCCAGTGTGAGTGTGAAGTCCTCAGACCCAGGAGAGCCGAGGGTGTGAGTTCTAGTCTGAGTCTGAAGGTCTGAGACCTAGGAGAGCTGAGGGTGTGAGTTCCAGTCTGAGTGTGAAGTCCTGAGACCCAGGAGAGCCGACGGTGTGAGTTCTAGTCTGAGTCTCAAGGTCTGAGACCTAGGAGAGCTGAGGGTGTGAGTTCTAGTCTGAGTCTGAAGGTCTGAGACGTAGGAGAACTGAGGGTGTGAGTTCCAGTGTGAGTCTGAAGTCCAGAGACCCAGGAGAGCTGAGGGTGTGAGTTCCAGTGTGAGTCTGAAGTCCAGAGACCCAGGAGAGCTGAGGGTGTGAGTTCCATTGTGAGTCTGAAGTCCAGAGACCCAGGAGAGCTGAGGGTGTGAGTTCTAGTCTGAGTCTGAAGGTCTGAGACCCAGGAGAGCCAAGGGTCCCTAGTTCCAGTCTGAGTGTGAAGGTCTGAGACCTAGGAGAACTGACGGTGTGAGTTCCAGTCTGAGTCTGAAGATCTGAGACCTAGGAGAGCTGAGGGTGTGAGTTCCAGTCTGAGTGTGAAGTCCTGAGATCCAGGAGAGCTGAGGGTGTGAGTTCCAGTGTGAGTCTGAAGTCCAGAGACCCAGGAGAGCTGAGGGTGTGAGTTCCAGTGTGAGTCTGAAGTCCAGAGACCCAGGAGAGCTGAGGGTGTGAGTTCTAGTCTGAGTTTGAAGGTCTGAAATGCAGGAGAGTTGACAGTGTGAAGACCCTAACTTAGCTGAAGGCCTGAGACCCAGCAGAACCGAGGCTGTAAGAGCCAGTCTGAAGACAGATGATGGAATGAGATGTCCCAGCTCAAGTAGTGTTGCAGGAGAAATGGAGCAAATCCTGTTGCACACCCTCAACAGAAGGCCTATCCTTACCAGTTTTAAAGCGGATGATGTTTCCTTTCGTGAGCCCATGAACTCAAATGCTAGTCTCCTCTAGAAACATCCTCACAGATACATCCAGAAATCATGTTTAACGTGTTCATTGCAAGACCTGATCAGATTGACTTATAAAATTCACCATCGTAGCATCCAAGCGATTGTCAGGGATGGCTGTGATGTGCTTCTTTTGGGTGCAGCATTCTTTTTTCATTTTTTTTTTTTTTGAGACAAAGTCTTGCTCTGTCACCAGGGCTGGTGTGCAGTGGCACAATCTTGGCTCACTACAACCTCTGCCTCCGTGGTTCAAGCAATTCTCCTGCCTCAGCCTTCTGAGTAGCTGGGATTGCAGGTGCCTGCCACCACTCCCAACTAATTTTTTTATTATTATTATTTTTAGTAGAGATGGGGTTTCACTATATTGGTCTGGCTGGTCTCGAACTCCTGACCTCAGGTGATCTGCCCACCTTGGCCTCCCAAAGTGCTGGGATGACAGGCGTGAGCCACCGTGCCCAGCCAGGACTGATTCCTTATATGTAACTGTACATTTTTTTTTTTTGAGATGAAGTCTTGCTCTGTCACCAGGGCTGGTGTGCAGTGGCACTATCTCGGCTCACTGCAAACTCTGCCTCCCTGGTTCAAGCGATTCTCCTGCCTCAGCCTCCCAAGTAGCTGGGATTGCAGGTGCCCGCCACCATGCCCAACCATTTTTAAAAATTATTATTTTTAGTAGAGATGGGATTTCACCATATTGGTCAGGCTGTTCTAGAACTCCTGACTTCAGGTGATCCGCCTGCCTTGGCCTCCCAAAGTGCTAGGATGACAGGTGTGAGCCACCACGCCTGGCTGGGTACAACGTTCCATCTTCCCCCTTCCTGCAGCTCTTCCCTGAGAACAGACACCTCTGGGTTTGATTTCTTGTTAAAACCCATTGGGATTAAGTCAACAGCATTTCACTTAATCCAATCTGCCTCCCTACCACGTACCCCAGGCGTGGAGCCCTCAGCCATCGCCTCCAAGTGCCTTAGGCATCCTCAATATATGTTTCTGTGGCCCCCACATTATGTCCTGGTTTTCTAACCATCACCCCGTCATTCATTTCCCAAGCCAGGCTCTGGGCACAGAAAAACACCTCGGCGAGGATTAACAAGGAAACGGTTTTATGACCAGTCTTGGCGACTTCAGGGCTGGGGTGGGAAGAGGTGGGGGTGAGCTCTAAATTAAACCTACAGGGTTTGCTTTCTTTTTCTTTATTAGTGTGCACCCAATAGACTCTGTATTTTGCAAAATATATTGATTGTACCTTGACTCTTGGATAATGGGCTCCTCCAGTCTGTTACACGGATTAAATCACGAGCAGTCAATGGTGCCCCTGGTAGCGACGGAGAATGCCTAACTTGTAGACAGATCGGCCACCCGTCCCTCCACGCCTGCTCTGCCTTGAACTTCAGATTCATTTGCTTCAGGACAGCGAATCTTGCATTTATTTCAAGCCACACAGGAAGGCGACCCAGTCAGCAGAGTGGCCCCGGGATGCATGTTTGGAATGGAGTCCAGTTCCATGGGAAAAATCCTGGGTTTGGCTCCTGGAGGCCTCCAGACACTGCAGCTGCTGGTATTAGTCAGTGGCTTCTAAAGAACCAGGTCCCACAGCAAGAGGTGAGCAGTGGGCAAGCAAGCAAAACTTCATCTGTGTTCACAGCCACTCCCCATCTCTCCCATTACGGCTTGAGCTCCACCTCCTGTTAGATCAGCAGCAGACGCATTTGATGCTCATAGGAGCACAAACCCTACTGTGAACCATGCATGTGAGGGATCTAGATTTCCCTGCATGCTCCTTATGAATGCCAGATTCCCCGTGGCTGGTGGCCTCCCGTAAGCCCATCGTGCCCCTGAATCTCCTTCTGCCTTTATTACGCTATGGTGTTTGCTGGGCAAACGTGGACAGAGTATGCCAGGGGCCCCCGGATTCCCATGACAAAGTGTGACAGTCTCAGAGGTGGCCTTTGAGAGGGACTAGGGGTCTGACTGAGTGGGGAGGGGTCTTTCAATGGGAAGTCTCTCTGGGGAGGGTCCTTCGTGACTCTGGACAGTAAATATGAGATTCCTGGGCTGACCATGAGAGGAGCAGGTGAAGCACCTGTTCACGAATACACAGGCAATACGGAGATGCACCGATACACTCTCAATGCCACAATGCACACAATGCCACAATGCATTGATATACATTAAATGCTACAATTCACTGATATGCACTGAATTCCACAGTGCACTCATAGGCACTCAATGCCACAATGCACTGATACACCCTCAATGCCACAATGCACTGATTTACCCTCAATGCCACAATGCACTGATACACTCTCAATGCCACAATGTACTGATACATGCTGAATGCCACGATGCGCTGATACACACTCAATGCTACTGTGCAATCGTATGCACTCAATGCCACAATGCACTCGTACACACTCAATACACACTAAGTGCCACAATGCACTGAAACACGCTGAATGCCACAATGCACTGATACACACTCAATGCCACAATGCACTGATATGCACTCAATCCCACAATGCACTGATACACAATCCCACAATGCACTCATATGCACTCAATGCCACAAGGCACTAATACACACTCAATCCCACAATGCACTCACATGCACTCAATCCCACAATGCACTGAAAGACACTCAATCCCACAATGCACTGATATATACTCAATCACATAATGCACTGATATGCACTCAATCCCACAATGCACTCATATGCACTCAATCCCATAATGCACTGATACATACTCAATCCCACAATGCACTCATACACACTCAATCCCACAATGCACTCACATGCACTCAATCCCACAATGCACTCATATGCACTCAATCCCACAATGCACTGATACACACTCAATCCCACAATGCACTGATACACCATCCCACAATGCACTCATATGCACTCAATCCCACAATGCACTGATACACATGCAATCCCACAATGCACTGATACACACTCAATCCCACAATGCACTCATACACACTCAATCCCACAATGCACTCATATGCACTCAATGCCACAATGCACTGATACACACTCAATCCCATAATGCACTGATATATAGTCAATCCCACAATGCACTCATACGCACTCAATCCCACAATGCACTCAATCCCACAATGCACTGATACACACTCAATCCCACAATGCACTGATACTCAATCTCATAATGAACTGATACACACTCAATCCCACAATGCACTCATATGCAATCAATACCATGATACACTTGTACACACTCAATACACTGTAAATGCCTCAACGCACGGATATACCATCAATGCCACTACACACTGATACACACCAAACGCCACAATCCCCTGATACTCATTGAATGCCATGAACAGGGCCATGGGGGGCACGTCCACAAATCAAGACCTTCAGAAACTGAAGTTGTGTGATCAAGTGCCATGGAGAAAACCCCCCAAGGGAACTGCCTCTTGAGAAAGGTGAAGGAGGCGTCTCCAAGCAAAGGCTGGAATGCTGGCGGGTGGCCAGGGGAGGTCTGTGGGAATTGCATCATCCCAGCAGTCGGCTTGGACATCACCAGGACCTGGGGGTGAGGGTGAGTTTGAGGTGCTCAGAGCAGCAGAAACTCCAGGGAGGGAGAGTGTGGATGAGGAGATGGGGGCAGGAGGAGAGGAGAAGGTCTCAAAGAGTCAGGAATTTTCGGGGTCTTTTGGAGAAGGTTGGTCTCAGGTCTTAGCCCAGGTGTCACAGACAGGCGTTGTAGGAATTACTAAGCAAGGGCCAGGGCTGAAGTCCAGCAACCAGATGTCCGCAAGGATGTGAGTGGCTGGAGGAGGGGCTCTGTGTGGGACGTGGGAAGGGACTCAGGGGCCAAGGAGGGGGTTGGTATGACATTCAAATGGTGTTAAAAGCTGGTGGCAGAGACCTGTTTGAAGGCCTTCCCTTCTAATTGGGGGTTGTGGAAATGTTGGTTGAAGGACACAGGGCGTCAATTTGTCGGGAGGAAAAAGTTCAAGAGCTCCAATATATGGCATGGTGACTGGTAACACTGTATCCATTTACAATGCAACAAGATAACATTGATGATAATAATATACGTATTGTTCACTTAAAAATGGCTGAGTTGATGTTACTCTTTCTCGCCACAAATCAATAGTAAGTCTCAGAGATAGGGCATTGGCTAATCAGCTTAATGCCACGAATTCTACAATGCATACAGATGTCAAAACCTCATGGCACACAACCTAAATAGGTACAACTTTCAGTTGTCAATTAAAACATTAATGAGGCTGGGTGTCACGGCTCACACCTGGAATCCCAGCGCTAGCATTTTGAGAGGCCAAGGTGGGAGGATCGGTTGAGGCCAAGAGTCGGAGACCAGCCTGGGCAACAAAGGGAGATCCTGTATCCACAAAAGAATTTCAAAATTAACCAGGGGTGCTGGTACATGCCTGTAATCCCAAGTTCTCGGGAGGCTGACGTGGGAGGATCATCTGAGCCCAAGAATTGGAGACCAGACTAGGGCACCAATTGAAACTGTGTCTCTACAAAAAAAACAAAAATTAAAATTAGCCAGGTGTGGTGGTGCATGGCTGTAGTTCCAGCTACTGAGGACGCTGAGATGGGAGGATCGCTTGAGTCTAGGAGCTCAAGATCAGCTTGAGCAACACAGCGAGACCTCATCTCTGCTAAATGAATAAACAAACAAACAAACTAGTCAGGTGCAGTGGTGCACACCTGTAGTTCCAGCTGCTCTGGAAGCTGAGGTGGGAGGATCACATGAGCCTGGGAGGTTGAGGCTGCAGTGAGCTGAGATTGCATCACCGCACTCCAACCTGGGCAACAGAGCAAGGACCCTGTCTCTTAAAATGCAATGCAATGAAGTCTGTAATCCCAGCACTTTGGGAGGCCGAGGCGGGTGGATCACGAGGTCAGGAGTTCGAGACCATCCTGGTCAACATGGTGAAACCCCATCTCTACTAAAAATACAAAAAATTAGCTGGGCGTGGTGGCGGGCACCTGTAGTCCCAGCTACTCGGGAGGCTGAGGCAGGAGAATGGCATGAACCCGGGAGGCGGAGGTTGCAGTGAGCCGAGATCGGGCCACTGCACTCCAGCCTGGGCGACAGAGCGAGACTCCATCTCAAAAAACAAAAACAAAAACAAAAATGCAATGCAATGAAGTTTTGTTTAAAAATAAATAGAAAAAGAAAATAAAAAGCCTCTCTTGAAGATCCCGAAGACGAGAAGCTAACGCCAGGCTGTGAAAACAGCGTCCCACGACACTCGTTTTATCTCCACCAAAATAAGTTATGTGGGAAGAATCTGCAGGTCTTATTCCCCTCCCCAAGATACGCTGTAGATGCCCCAAAATGCTTCCCACCCGGGGCAGCTCCCCCACGAGCCGCCGCAGCCTCCAAGAAAGAAGTTTCTTCTCCTCCTGCACCTGCGGATTCTGATCCTCCAGATTCCCGTATCTCTGGCCGGTGCTGGCCGTGCTAGACACTTTCTGCAGCCCTGCAAAGCAAAACCTCAGGCGGATGCAAAACCATCATTAGGATGGCAGAGTCGTCCTCACGCAGAGTGAGCAGACCAGGGCGAGATCAAAGGCAGAGTTCCCGGTGGCGGCCTCGGGGGGGTCCTGGCCATGCCATCAGGAGGGCCCTCCCCCCCACTCTCTCTGGGGACCCTGCTGTGATCAGAGATTGAGCTCACGGGGCCCGGGCCGCTCTGTGACCATCCCAGCCCCAATTCAGGCTTTTGGGAGTATCTAGGAACTGCCTGCTTGCTGTTCATTGCAGTTAATTTTTTTTTTTTCCACTTCCAACGCAGGCTGGTCCTTGCCTCTCTCTAATAGATCTAATTATCAGAAAACACACTTTGCAATCAGTCCCACACAACACCGGCCTTCTCTTGCAGTATGCCAGCCAGCTGTTTTGAAAGGTACAGCTCAAATCTCTTTGCTGCCACATGTTGAAGCAGATGAAAGTAATTTTCTGCTCAACTGTCTATAAGTAATTAGGCTGCCATGTAAAAGGGGGTCTTTATGCATCCGTTTGGAATGAGGTACCCTCTGTGCATACGGAGTAATTAGGAGCCATCCTCTTCCGCAGTAAGGTACATCTTATGCATTTTACATGAGCACCGGTTATTAACATAACCTGACGATCAAAAGCCCTCTGGATCGGCTGTCTTCCTTTTCATGTAACGGGCTGAAATTCCCCAGAAATATAATAATCTGAAAACGGGGCAATGGTGATTTGTTTCAGCTGTAATTTGTTAAGTTTTTTTTTTTTTCTCCTCTTTGTTATTTGCCTAGTATAGACCGAGGGCTGCTGGGGGCTCCCATACGCACAAACAAGTGTTCTGCCTGCCCGGCGAGGTGGGTTTTAATATGCAGAAGGGGTCTCGGGGCTGCAGACGCACAGATCGAATGCCTTCATCTTATTAATTAGGAGGTCAGGAGAAGAGTTGCATTTGGCTAAGTGAGTCCTGTGCAGAGAAGGGCCGTGGTTCCAAAAAACAGTTTGTAGACACCCCAACCAGACACAAACTATGTTTGTGCTTTTCAGATCATCGGAGTGGTGAGTGAAGAGGTTTGTGTGGAACCTTAGGACACCATCTTTATGTCATCGAATGCATCAGACGAACAGTGCTGGGAATTCCATGCCCATTGGCCGTTCTGTGCCAGCACGATATCTGGACAGGTGGCACTCTGCGGATGACAAGAAAATATAAGGTTAAGAGAAGTTTAATTTCCGGGCGCGGTGGCTCACACCTGTAATCCCAGTACTTTGGGATGCCAAAGTGGGTGGATCACTCGAGGTTAGGAGTTCGAGACCAGGCTGCCCAACATGGTGAAACCCTGTCTCTATGATAAATACAAAAATTAGCCGGGCGTGGTGGCAGGTGCCTGTAGTCTCAGCTACTCAGGAGGCTGAGGCTGGAGAATCGCTTGTCCATTTGGACGCCTGAGAAGAAATTTATTGAAAAAAATATTTTGAATGTACATCTGAGATGTTATTCATAGTTCTTTTTATTATTATTATTATTATTATTATTACTGTTTATGGAGGTGGGGTCTCACTATGTTGCCCAGGCTGGACTGCAGGGGCATGATCTCAACTCACTGCAACCTCTGCCTCCTGGGCTCCAGCGACCCTCCCACCTCAGCCTCCCAGGTAGGTGGGATTACAGGCACACACCACCACACCTGGTGAATTTTTGTCCTTTTTGTAGAGACAGGGTTTCACTAGGTGGCCTAGGCTGGTCTGAAAGCCCTGGGCTCCAGCGATCCTCCCACCTCAGCCTCCCAAAGTGCTGGAATTACAGGCAGGAGCCACTGTGCCTGGCATTTCCCAGGTTCTTTTTTTTTTTTTTTTTTTGAGACAGAGTCTTGCCCTGTTGCCCAGGCTAGAGTGCAGTGGCACAATCTTGGCTCACTGCAACTTCCGCCTCCCAGATTCAAATGATTCTCCTGCCTCAGCTTCCCAAGTAGCTGGGATTACAGGTGTCTGCCACCACACCCAGCTAAATTTTGTATTTTTAGTAGAGACGGGGTTTCACCATGTTGGTCAGGCTGGTCTTGAACTTCTGACCTCGTGATCCTCCTGCTTCGGCCTCTCAAAGGGCTGGGATTACAGGTGTGAGCCACTGTACCCAGCCTGCTCCAGGTTCTTAAAGGCCAAATGGCCACTCCAACTAGTCAAGCATAAACTGCCAGGGAGATTGGAATTTTCTAGAGTCCCTGCAATTTTTTTTGGAAAAAGTGTCACAAGGAAAACTTGGCCAGAGGGATTTTTTTGGATACGAAGATGATGCCAAGGAAAGATAAGGCTAAGATAAGTTTAATGGCCGGGCACAGTGGCTCACACTTGTAATCCCAGTACTTTGGGACTCCGAAGTGGGTGGATCCCTTGAGGTTAGGAGTTCGAGACCAGCCTGGCCAACATGGTGAAACCCTGTCTCTACTATAAATACAAAAATTAGCCAAGCATGGTGGCGGGCACCTGTAGTCCCAGCTACTTGGAGGCTGAGGCAGGAGAATCGCTTGAACCTGAGAGGTGGAGGTTGCAGTGAGCCGAGATCACAGCACGGCACTCCAGCCTGGGAGACAGAGCGAGACTCTATCTCAAAATAAAAAAGTCCGTCTTTATCTGCAATTCTCTTTGTAAATTATTTTACCCCTGCTTACCTGAGACAATATCTACAAACACAGAAAGTAGGTTCGAGGTCACCAGGGGTTCAGAAGTGGAAATGGGGGTGACTGTTTATGGGGTTCAGGGTTGCCTTTTGGGGTGACGAGAATGTTCTCGGACCAGAGACAGGTGACAATTCTATAACATTGTGAATGTACTATCGGCTCCTGAACTGGACGCTGTAAATTGGTCACTTGTATGGTATGTAAATTTCACTGCCATAAAATCAAACTAAAATTCTGCCCAGTGAATAATATGTATTTAGCTCTTACCTTATACCACGAAGAGGCGACGGGTACAATTCAAAAACAGCCGTCGTTGGAAGCAAAGTACAGTTTAGAGCGGGAATTTTTCTCTACCCCTCTGCATCCATTCGACAGAAAAATGCTCAAGTCCCAGGAGGGGTCAGGCGCAGCCCTCTCCAGGGCAGCATATTCTAGAAGGGACACCCCCTAAGGTCTCCGTGAGAGAGATGGGAGGTTCCAGAAAAAGACTGAACAGGCACAAAGAAGCAACCTTCGAAAAAGGGAGCAGAGACTGGGCGCGGTGGCTCACACCTGTCATCCCAGCACATTGGGAGGCCGAGGCGTGTGGATCACAAGGTCAGGAGATCGAGACCATCCTGGCCAACATGGTGAAACCCCATCTCTACTAAAAATACAAAAATTACCTGGGCGTGGTGGCGGGTGCCTGTAATCCCAGCTATTCAGGAGGCTGAGGCAGGAAAATCGCTTGAACCCGGGAGGCGGAGGTTGCAGTGAGCCGAGATCGCACCCCTGCACTGCAGCCTGGGTGACAGAGCAAGACCCCATCGAAAGAAAGAAAAAAGAAAGAAAGAAAGAAGGAAGGAAAGAAAGAAAGAAACAAAGAAAGAGAGAAAGGAAGGAAGGAAGAAAGAAAGACAAAGAAAGAAACAAAGAAAGAAACAAAGAAAGAGAGAAAGAATAAAAGGGTAGCAGAGACTGCTGGCAGCTCCTAGGTGTTACAGTTGATGGCAGCTGGACAGATTTAGCTGGAGACAAAAATCCCGGGAAAAACACAACACTCTGGCCCTGACTTCTGACTTGGGCGTTGGCGGGGCTCGGCCCATCTGTTGTGAGTTCTGCAGGACCGCACGTCTCACGTGTATTAAATGCCCAGCTGACCTCTGACTGGGGCGTTAGCAGGGTCTGGTCCCATCTGGGATGAGTATTGAATGTTCACGTCCACTGTGTGTACCTGACCTGTGACCAGGATGTTAGCAGGGCCTGGACATGTCTGTGGTGAGTTTTGCAGTGAACCCACATTCCCTGTGCATTAAATGCCGCCGTCTGCCGTCTATACCTCAGCTAAACTGGCCTGGGTGTTAGCAAGGCCCAGGACTGTCTGTGGTCAGTGCTGCAGGAAGCCCACATCCCCTGTTCCCATCTTCTATGTGCACCTGATACTCACCAGGGTGTTAGCAGGGCCTGGTCCCATCTGTACCTGACCCAATCTGACCTGGGCGTTAGCAGGACCTGGGCCTGTCTGTGGTGAACTCTGCTGGGAGCCCTCGTCCCCTGTGCATTGAATACCAGCATCCACTGAATGCACCCGACCTGTGAGTGGGATGTTAGCAGGGCCTGGACCTGTCTGTGGTGAGGTTTGCAGGGAGCCCACATCCCCTGTGCATTGAGTACTGACGTCCACTGTCTGCATCTGACCTGTGACCGGGACGTTAGCAGGGCCTGGTCCCTTCTGTGGTGAGGTTTGCAGGGAGCCCACATCCCCTGTCCATTGAATACCGATGTCCACTGTCTGCACCTGACCTGTGACCGCGGCGTTAGCAGGGCCTGGGCCTGTCCGTGGTGAGCTCTGCTGGGAGCCCTCGTCCCTGTGCATTGAATACCGGTGTCCACTGTCTACACCAGACCTCTGACAGGGGCGTTAGCAGGGCCTGGGCCTGTCTGTGGTGAAGTTTGCAGGGAGACACGTCCCCTGTGCATTGAATACCGGTGTCCACTGTCTACACCAGACCTCTGACCGGGGCGTTAGCAGGGCCTGGGCCTGTCTGTGGTGAGGTTTGCAGGGAGACACGTCCCCTGCGCATTGAATACCGGTGTCCACTGTCTGCACCTGACCTGTGACTGCGGCGTTAGCAGGGCCTGGGCCTGTCTGTGGTCAGCTCTGCTGGGAGCCCTCGTCCCTGTGCATTGAATACCGGCGTCCACTGTCTACACCAGACCTCTGACCAGGGCGTTAGCAGGGCCTGGGCCTGTCTGTGGTGAAGTTTGCAGGGAGACACGTCCCCTGTGCATTGAATACCGGTGTCCACTGTCTACACCAGACCTCTGACCGGGGCGTTAGCAGGGCCTGGGCCTGTCTGTGGTGAGGTTTGCAGGGAGACACGTCCCCTGCGCATTGAATACCGGTGTCCACTGTCTGCACCTGACCTGTGACCGCGGCGTTAGCAGGGCCTGGGCCTGTCTGTGGTCAGCTCTGTTGGGAGCCCACGTTCCCTGTGTGTTGAAGGTTTTCATCCTCTATCTGTACCTGACACTCACCAGGGCGTTAGCAAAGCTGGGCTCATCTTTTTGTGGACGTGTTTGATCTTCCTTAGTGAACGCTCACGTCTCCTCCTCTGAAGCTTGCCTGAGATTACGTCGGTCGTGGTCATTGTCCACAGAACCTCCTCCTGGTCCCTCCTGCTGTTCTCATAGAACAAAGTAGGGCTGCCCCACAAATCTAAATAAATAAAAGAGAAAGGAACTCAAAAGACAATCTCTCCAGGGCTCCCTCTACCTGCAGGACGGGGTGATGCCAAAAACGTGTCTTCCCGCGAATTTGCAGCGTCCAGCTCAGCCCAGGGGCAGCGCAAGAGGGAGGGGCCCACATCACCCTGGACTGTGTCCATCAGCTCCCTTGGCTGCTGGCCAGGCTCAGAACAACAAGGAGAGCTGGCCTTGGCTCTCTCGTTGCCTCTTTTGTATGGGACCAGGCCCTGCCTTCCAGGTGGTGTCCCCACTGTCCTCAATGCTCTGTCATCAGAAACACGGCAATCTTGGGGAACTCAAAAGGAAAGCTGTGGTGTCCCCATGGGGATCCCTGCCCCAGCCCAGTACCCCTTATAGCAATAGCCAAGGGCAGCCTGTCTCCATCAGCCCCAGGGGAGGGATGGAGGCCTTGGAGGTCGCTCTCCCAAATGCACAATGGCAGGACATACATTTCCTTTTGTACAGGTGTATTAGTCACGGTTCTCTAGAGAAGAGAACCAAAGGAGAGACATAAATATATATACTATGAGAGACAGAACTCTTATTTGTATATATATACACTATTAGGCATATATATCTATTCTGTATATATACATTCTGCAGTTATATATAGTTATATATATATATACATATATTATATATCACTATATATAGTTATATATAAATATATATTTAAATATATATTATATATTATATATAGTTTATATATAGTAATATATATTATATATTATATATAGTTTATATATAGTTATATATAAATATATGTTTAAATATATATTATATGTTATATATAGTTATATATAAATATATATATTTAAATATATATTATATATTATATATGTTTCTATATAGTTATATATAAATATATATATTTAAATATATATTATATATTGTATATGTTTATATATAGTTATATATAAATATATATATTTAAATATATATTATATATTATATATAGTTTATATATAGTTATATATAAATATATATATTTAAATATATTATATATTTTATATAGTTTATATATAGTTATATATAAATATATATATTTAAATATATATTATATATTATATATAGTTTATATATAGTTATATACAAATATATATATTTAAATATATATTATATTATATATAGTTTATATATACTTATATATAAATATATATATTTAAATATATATTATATATTATATATAGTTTATATATAGTTATATATATATATAGTTATATATAAATATATATATTTAAATATATAATATATTATATATAGTTTATATATAGTTATATATAAATATATATATTTAAATATATATTATATATTATATATAGTTTATATATAGTTATATATAAATATATATATAGTTATATATAAATATATATATTTAAATATATAATATATTATATATAGTTTATATATAGTTATATATAAATATATATATTTAAATATATATTATATATTATATATAGTTTATATATAGTTATATATAGTTTTAACACTATATATAGTTATATATTTATATTTAACACTATATGTAGTTATATATGGTTTTATATAGTTTTATATATAGTTTTATAGTGTAGTTTTATATATAGTTTTATATAAAACTATATATGTAGTTTTACATATATAAAACTATAACTATATATTTTTACATATATGTATAGATATGTAAATGTAACTATATATAGTTACACAGTTTTATATATGTTATAGATATATATTTATATATAGTTTTACATATATGTATATATAAATATAACTATATATAGTTATATACAGTTTTATATATGTAAAACTGTATATAGTTATACAGTTTTATATATAAACTATATATGTAGTTATATATAGTTTTATATATAAATATCTATATATAACACTATATATCACTCTATATATAAAACTATATATATAGTTCTCTATCTTTCCATCTATCTGTCTTTCTATCTATCTATCTTTCTTTCTATCATCTATCTTTCTACCTATCTATCTATCTATCTTTCTATCTATCTATCTATCTTTCTATCTAAAGGAGAGTTTATTAAGCAGCATTAACTGACACGGTCGCAAGATTCCACCATAGGCCATCTGCAGGCTGAGGAGCAAGGAGCAGCAGTCCAAGTCCCCAAGGAGAAGAACTTGGAGTCCGATGTTGGAGGGCAGGAAGCCTCCAGCATGGGAGAAAGATGTAGGCTCGGAGGCTAAGCCAGTCTAGCCTTTTCACATGTTTCTGCCTGCTTTATATTCTGGCCCTGCTGGAAGCTGATTAGATGGTGCCCACCCAGATTAAGGGTGAGTCTGCCTTTCTCGGCCCCATGACTCAAATGATAATCTCCTTTGGCAACACCCTCACAGTGACACTCAGAAGCGATACTTTGCATCCTTTAATGTGATCCTGTTGACACACAGTATTAACCATCACAAAAGGTGTCTCCCTCCCATACCAAGAAAAGGAGCATGGCTCTTTTATTTTATTATTATTTTTTTTGAGACGGAGTCTCGCTCTGTTGCCCAGGCTGGAGTGCAGTGGCACAATCTCGGCTCACTGCAAGCTCCGCCTCCCGGATTCACACCATTCTTGTGCCTCAGCCTCCCGAGTAGCTGGGACGACAGGTGCCCGCCACCACGCCCGGCTAATTTTTTTTGTATTTTTAGTAGAGACAGGGTTTCACCGTGTTAGCCAGGATGGTCTTGATCTCCTGACCTCGTGATCCACCCACCTCGGCCTCCCAAAGTGCTGGGATGACAGGCGTGAGCCACCACACCTGGCCGAGCATGGCTCTTAATTATTTCAGATGACACGTGTCATGGAGAAGGCATCAAAGCTGATGAAATCACCCTTATCTTCCATTTCTTTCCCAAAGATATGTAGCTTCCCACCATGTACCACCCCTGGAAGTCCATAATTTTTTTTTCCTTTGCCTAGGTAATCCTCCAGGAATTCATCATCCTTTGTTAAGATGGTATATAAACCCCTGCTTATATAGCATCAGGTGTTCAGACCTCAGTTGGGGAGGGTCCCTGCAGGTGGTCAGGTGTTCAGATCTCAGGTGGGGAGGGTACCTGCAGGTGGTCAGGTGTTCAGATCTCGGGTGGGGAGGTTCCCTGCAGGTGGTCAGGTGTTCAGATCTCAGGTGGGGAGGGTCCCTGCAGGTGGTCAGGTGTTCAGATCTCAGGTGGGGGAGGGTCTCTGCAGGTGGTCAGGTGTTCAGATCTCAGATGGAGGAGGGTCCCTGCAGGTGGTCAGGTGTTCAGATCTCAGATGGAGGAGGGTCCCTGCAGGTGGTCAGATGGTCAGATCTCGGGTGGGGAGGGTCCCTGCAGGTGGTCAGATGTTCAGATCTCGGGTGGGGAGGGTCCCTGCAGGTGGTCAGGTGTTCAGATCTCAGGTGGGGGAGGGTCACTGCAGGTGGTCAGGTGTTCAGATCTCAGGTGGGGGAAGGTCCCTGCAGGTGGTCAGGTGTTCAGATCTCAGATGCAGGAGGGTCCCTGCAGGTGGTCAGGTGGTCAGATCTTGGGTGGGGAGGGTCCCTGCAGGTGGTCAGATCTCAGATGGGGGAGGGTCCCTGCAGGTGGTCAGGTGGTCAGATCTCGGGTGGGGAGGGTCCCTGCAGGTGGTCAGGTGTTCAGATCTCAGGTGGGGAGGGTACCTGCAGGTGGTCAGGTGGTCAGATCTTGGGTGGGGAGGGTCCCTGCAGGTGGTCAGATGTTCAGATCTTGGGTGGGGAGGGTCCCTGCAGGTGGTCAGGTGTTCAGATCTCAGGTGGGGGAGGGTCACTGCAGGTGGTCAGGTGTTCAGATCTCAGGTGGGGGAGGGTCCCTGCAGGTGGTCAGGTGTTCAGATCTCGGGTGGGGAGGGTCCCTGCAGGTGGTCAGGTGTTCAGATCTCAGATGGGGGAGGGTCCCTGCAGGTGGTCAGGTGGTCAGATCTGGGGTGGGGAGGGTCACTGCAGGTGGTCAGATGTTCAGATCTCAGGTGGGGAGGGTACCTGCAGGTGGTCAGGTGTTCAGATCTCAGTTGGGGAGGGTCCCTGCAGGTGGTCAGATGTTCAGATCTCAGGTGGGGACTGTCACTGCAGGTGGTCAGGTGTTCAGATCTCAGGTGGGGGAGGGTCACTGCAGGTGGTCAGGTGTTCAGATCTCAGGTGGGGGAAGGTCCCTGCAGGTGGTCAGGTGTTCAGATCTCAGATGGAGGAGGGTCCCTGCAGGTGGTCAGGTGGTCAGATCTTGGGTGGGGAGGGTCACTGCAGGTGGTCAGATGTTCAGATCTCAGGTGGGGGAGGGTCCCTGCAGGTGGTCAGGTGTTCAGATCTCAGGTGGGGGAGGGTCTCTGCAGGTGGTCAGGTGGTCAGATCTCAGGTGGGGAGGGTCCCTGCAGGTGGTCAGGTGTTCAGATCTCGGGTGGGGAGGGTCCCTGCAGGTGGTCAGGTGTTCAGATCTCAGGTGGGGAGGGTCCCTGCAGGTGGTCAGGTGGTCAGATCTCGGGTGGGGAGGGTCCCTGCAGGTGGTCAGGTGTTCAGATCTCAGGTGGGGAGGGTCCCTGCAGGTGGTCAGGTGTTCAGATCTCAGGTGGGGGAGGGTCTCTGCAGGTGGTCAGGTGGTCAGATCTCGGGTGTGGAGGGTCCCTGCAGGTGGTCAGGTGTTCAGAACTTGGGTGCAGGACAGGTTACTCCAGTGCCACCTGGCTACTTCTAGCCCCAGCTCCTGGATCACAGGTAGATTCTGGCACCTATCCTGTGACCTCACAGTACAAAAAGGAAGAAGGAATTTGACGGTTTTGACTGGTCCTGACAGATCCCAGTCTCAGGCCAGGCCGACCTCCCTCAATCCACCTTTGCAACCAGGTTCAAGAGCAGAGAGGCAGCTCTTAGCTGACTTCCCACAATGGCAGAATCAATTGTGGATGCTGCAGCAATTTTCTGCCCTACAAAGATCAACAATATCCACCCTTTCTCTTCTCAACCTTCTCCCAGACACAAAAATCCAGACTCCAAAAAATATCCTTCTCTACATGAGCACATTCCTTTGAAACAGAGGCACCAAGTAGGGAGGCTGAACCATTTTTATGGATCACAGGGAACCTCGAACCAGAGGAAGACAAAAGCATTTTTGTCTCTAAACCGCTTGGTGGTTTCTCAAAAGGCTAAACATGAAGCTACCCTAAAGCTGGCCATTCCACTCCTAGGTATGTACCAAAAAGAACTAAAAACGGATGTTCAAACAAAAACCTGGACACAAATGTTCATAGCAGCGTGACTCACAATGATCCAAAGCTGGAAACAACCCAGAAGTCCACTGGCAGTTGAAAGGGTAAACGGAATATGGTCCATCCAGACAGTGGAATATTATACAGCCATGAAAAAGAACAAAGCTCTGACACTGGCTGACGTGTGGAAGAACCTTGAAGACATCATGCTCAGTGACAGAAATCGGACATCAAAGGACAAATATTGGAGGATTCCATTACATAAACATGTCCAGAAGAGGCAAATCCACAGAGACAGAAAGCACATTGTGCAGAATCATGCTGTGTGGTGTGAAAAACAGAGAATAGAAAGCACATTGGAGGTTCCCGGGGAAGGGGGAGGGGAATGGGAGTGACTGCTTAAAGGGTACAGGGTCTCCTTTTGGGTACTGAGAAAGTTGTGGTACTAGATAGAGGTGGGGATTGCACGATGTTCTCAATGTTCTCAATGCTCCTGAATTGAGCACTATAAAATTTCATGTTATGTGAATGTCATCTTAATTTTTTAAAGGGAGAGAGAGCTATATACTTACCACCCATTGGAAGCTAAATGTGCCACACAGAATCACTGAGCATGTTTAGGCAGGCAAGAATAAGAAATTATGTATATAATATATTTATATTATACTATACATAGTATACAATATATAGTATACTAATGTATATATATTTATATTATACTGCATAGTATATAATATATAGTATACTAATGTATATATAATATATTTATATTATGCTATATATAGTATATAATATATAATATACTAATGTATATATATTTATATTATACTATGTATAGTATATAATATATAGTATACTAATGTATATATTTATATTATACTATATATAGTATATAATATATAGTATACTAATGTATATATAATATATTTATATTATACTATGTATAGTATATAATATATAGTATACTAATGTATATATAATATATATTATACTATATAGTATATAATATATTGTATATTAATGTATATACAATATATTACACAGTATGTAAATATAATATATTTATATATAATATGTAATATATAAAACTGTATAATATATAATTATATACGATACATATCTTAAAATATTATTACAATATATCATATACAATTATATATTGTATAGCTTTATATATTATATATGTTAATATATTATATGATATAAAAGATTGTATATTATTTTAAGGTGTATAATGTATAATATATGATATATATTATTATAACATATATTGTATTATATATTATATACCTAAATATACTATATTATTATAATACAATATATAATTATATATTATGTAGCTTAATATATTATGTATTATATTAATATATTGTATACATTAATATACAATATAATATATGTTATATAATATATTATGTATTTATATATTGTATACACCAATATATTATATAATACATTTACATATTATATACATTAATATACATTATATATTATATACATTAATATAATATATATTTTTATTATGTAATACCTTTATATATTATATATACATTAATATACTATATAGTGATATATCTGCATGTTATATATTATAGATACATTAATATACGATGTAATAATATAGTATATAATATATATTCAAGAACTATATATAAGAAACTATATATAGAAATATATATAGAAACTATATAGTATATATGTATATATACAGTATACTGTATATATACATTATATACTGTATAGATAATATATAACATGTAAATATATCACTACATAGTGTGTGTGTATATATATATATAAATATATATATATTTTCTTATATATAGTTCAGTGGCATTTGGTGATTTTTTTTTCCCATTGAGCAAACTCCGTGTATATCTTTGCCTAAAAATAAGTTGCTCAAATTTATAACAAGAGATATAAACAGATGAACCTACGACACTGGACCCACTTCCCTGACACACACAAAGGTGACCCCAGGTTGGAACTTTTCCCAAAACTGATGTTCACAGTATCATAGGTTGAGTCAAGTCTTGCTGTTGATAATCAGGTGTGGGGGAGGGAGTCACCCCCAGGCTGCCCTGGCACTTCCCTTGTGTGGGTTACGGTCACTGCCACCACCTTCTAAAAGAGACGCGGGCAGATCACGTAGGAACCTGGTAAAGCTCACGGCTCTGGCAGAGACCCACAGTTCAGAACCAATGTACTCCAGCCCGAGTAGTGATGGCTCGGCCATAGCAAGTAGGGTGATACGATAATATGAACCGTTCTGCTGGGGCTCTTGCTGGCTTCCCCAAATCGACTCTTTCTCTACACAAACTCCACTCTTTCCCCAAGTAGCTGACATTTAGCACAAGTTGGACCAAAAGCTGTTCCCAAATCCTTCTTATTCGCCTTTACAATGTATGTCAGCAGAGACCATCAGCAAAGGGAAAAAAAAATACAAGTTGATTTTCCACACACACACACACACACACACACACACACACACACACACGATAATGAGATCCAAGCTTTTAAAGGCAATAATTATACCATTTCCAAACACCCCCATCGCGACAGCCCTACGATGATCAAAATTCCTTTCCTACAATTTAAAAAGAAAATTTCTCTCTGTGGAGAGATGGCCAACACGGACGTTACGTGTTCTGCGACCCAGAGTTCCGCTTCATGGCAAAGGTGATGAGGATCGCTTGCTCCCTGATGGATGACTGTGAGGCTGTTTCACTTATATTGACCTTGTAATAAATAATCAGGTCATGTTACAGCAATTTATTTGCTTGGCGGAATGGTTGTTACATGTTGGTTCAAATTATGATGATGTGGAGTGGCCACTTGGCCCCCAATTGCAGGCTTGGTAAACATCCAGGTTTTTCGCTGCTATTGTTCTGATAAAATGGTTAAGAAGTCTAAATCCTTAATAGCTGCAAAGACAGAAAAAGAGAGGAAGAAGGCGATTAGGTTAGACACTTAAATCCTCTCAGCCATCTGACTGATTGCCGTGGTCCAAATGTCCCAGAAAGAAACAGAGGTCACAATTGTATTTTTCTGACCCCTCATCTGGTTCCATTTGTTTTTCTTCCTCCCTTAGGATTGAGACGGGATTTCTCCATGACTTTGGAATCCGGTTTATGGGAGGACTTGATGCAGATGAAGTAAGATGGTTCTTCCATGAGACATCGGCATGAATTTGGCAGGTGGGCAAGTTCTGTGTCTCTACTCAGTACAAACCATGCAGGCTTGAAGGTTATATTAAGAAGACAACGTTAGGGATGTACGCCAACCTCTTTGCAGAAAAGAACTTCTCCTGAAATGTAAAAAACTGCAGAAAAAACAAACCAGACTACCAAAAGGGGATGTTTTAGCCATTCTCTGCTCTCACCAGGGGGATAAAAAAGAAAAGCTATCATTGGGCACTTTTCCAAATAAAACAAAATTTCAGTCAAAATATTTAGCAGTAGGGTGCACTTGGTCAAAAGAAGTCGACTCTTGACCCGGTGCGGTGGCTCATGCCTGTCATCCCGGCTCACACCTGTCATCCCAGCACTTTGGGAGGCTGAGGCAGGTGGATCACCTGAGGTCAGGAGTTTGAGACCAACCTGGCCAACATGATGAAACCCCATCTTTGCTAAAAGTAGAAACTTCAGCTGGCCATGGTGGTGTGAACCTGTAATCCCAGCTACTCTGGAGGCTGAGACAGGAGAATTGCTTAAACCCAGGAGGCGGAGGTTGCAGCGAGCTGAGATAGTGCCATTGCATTCCATGCTGGGCCACAGAGCAAGACCCCATCTCAAAAACAAAAAAACAAAAAACAAACAAACAAACAAAGAAGTCAACTCTTTTTAAAAACATTGGTGGAATGAACAGAAAAACATGAAATAGCAATGACTCCATAAGAGATGCCCCAATTTAATTAGCCTTCTTAAAACTAAAGGGTGGCCAGTAAAACTCGTAGGTGGAATCTCGGTTAATCAAATGTGTTAAGTGAATCAAATAACCCACTTCTTTATTTAATCACATGAGGTTCCTTCTGTCATATTATACTAAGATGGTGTGGCATATTAAAATATTAATTATCTGGTGGGAGTGTAAATTAGTTCAACCATTGTGGAAGTCAGTGTGGTGATTCCTCAAGGATCCATAACTAGAATTACCATTTGACCCAGCCATCCCATCACTGGGTATATACCCCAAGGATTATAAATCATTCTACTGTAAAGACACATGCACATGTATGTTTACTGCATCACTGTTCACAATAGCAAAGACTTGGAACCAACCCAAATGTCCATCAATGATAGACCGGATAAAGAAAATGTGGCACATAGACACCATGGAATACTATGCAGCCATAAAAAAGGATGAGTTCATGTCCTTTGCAGGGACATGGATGAAGCTGGAAACCATCATTCTCAGCAAACTAACACAAGAACAGAAAACCAGACACCACATGTTCTCACTCATCAGTGGGAGTTGAACAATGAGAACACATGGTCCCAGGGAGGGGAACATCACACACCGGGGCCTGTTGGGGGGTGGGGGCAATGGGAGAGAGAGCATTAGGAGAAACACCTAATATAGATGACAGGTTGATGGGTACAGCAAACCACCATGGCACATGTATACCTATGTAACAAACCTGCCCATTCTGCACATGTACCCCAGAACTTAAAGGTATAAAAATAAAAGAATTGAGGGGACACCCAATATTCAGTCCATAGTAGACCTGTAGGCTCCCAGAATACCCAGGTGTCTTGCTTTCCTGCTTTATCCTCCAACTTTGGAGAAAGCGTAGGGTGAGGGAGGTAGTCCTTGGGAACCCAGGAAAGCATTCGGACCTGGCAGGACTCACTTCCTGGTGCCCCAATTCCAGTTTCTTAGCCAGACGTTCATTGCATCCTAGCTGCTTGGTTCAGAACCGATACTCACTACTGCCCCTCAATACCCTACCCTAGCCTGGAACTCAAGACCCCAGGCAGCAGTTTGCCACCACCATACGAAGACCATCTTGATGTCTCCAGAAGAGAAGGATGTGCCAATAGGCATTTTCTAATATTTTAATTTTTTTAGTAGTTTTAGGTTCATCACAAAGAAGGCAGAGAGATTTTTCCATCTACCCTCCACCTCACACACATGCACAGCCTCCTCCATTATCAATACCCGCACCAGACTGGTGCATTTGTTACACTCAGTGAACCTCCATGGACTCATTTTCATCACAACAGTTCACAGTTCACGTTACAGCCCCCTCCTGGTGGGGTACATTCTGTGCGTTTGGACAAACGTATAATGACATGGACCCACCATTGTCATTTTACCCAGAGTAATTTGACTGCCCTAAAAATCCTCTGATCTCCTCCCATTCATCCCTCCCTCCCTGCAGCCCGTGATTCTTCCTCTGTTTCTGTCGTTTTGCTTTTTTCCGCAGTGTCCTATAGTTGGACTCGTAGACGGAGTCACCTTTTCAGACTGGTTTCTTTCATTGGGTCATAAGGAACTAAATTTCCTCTGAGAGTGTGACAATTTTAAGCCATTATGATTGGGGTCATTTGTTACGCAGCATAGCTAACTATTGCAATGGCTGAAACCAGCATACCTCATTTGACCCATTAACTATTTCTAAAGACAGTTGCTAAAAAAAAAAAAAAAAGTGTTGTAATTCCATGTGTTTCGAGGCATTATTTTGTTGGATTGTCAACATGCCTCAACCGTCATGTTGAAGAGAAATTGGAAGGAAGCAGGGAGCTCTCACGTTCTTAAAATTGGAGCGCCCACTGGGCTCTGTGGGGGACATTCCATAGGCACCATCTCATTTTATGTAATGACTCTAGATATGATGCACCATCATTCCTCAACCCATTTGACAGATGAGGACACTGAGCTCGCAGGGAGGTCATACCTTGTTGAACTCTCCAACAAGTACACAGCCTAGGAAATCCAAATCCTGCTCTTGCTCAAACTCCTTGACTCCTTTCTGAAGTGTTTGTTTGTTTGTTTCTTTGTTTCTTCATTTTTGAGACAAATTCTTTCTCTGTCGCCCAGGCTGGAGTACAGTGGTGCAATCTCAGCTCACTGCAATCCCCGCCTCCCAGGTTCAAGCAATTCTTCTGCCTCAGCCTCCCGAGTAGCTGGGACTACAGGCACCTGCCACCATGCCCAGCTAATTTTTCAATTTTTTTTTTTTTTTTTTTTTTTTGAGACAGAGTCTCGCTCTGTCACCCAGGCTGAAGTGCAGTGGTGCAATCTCGGCTCACTGCAAGCTCCACCTCCCGGGTTCACGCCATTCCCCTGCCTCAGCCTCCCGAGTAGCTGGGACTACAGAGGCCTGCCACCACGCCCAGCTAATTTTTTTGTATTTTTTTAGTAGAGACGGGGTTTCACCGTGTTAGCCAGGATGGTCTCAAAGTCCTGACCTCGTGATCCGCCCGCCTTGGCCTCCCAAAGTGCTGGGATTACAGGTGTGAGCCACCGCGCCCAGCCTAATTTTTGTATTTTTAGTAGAGACAGGGTTTCACCATACTGGGCAGGCTGGTCTCAAACTCCTGATCTCATGATCCACCTGCCTCAGCCTCCCAAAGTGCTGGGATAACAGGCATGAGCCACCGCGCCTGGCCTTTTGTTTGTTTTTTAATAGAAATTGGGTCTCGCTATGTTGCCCGGGCTAGTGTCAAACTCCTGGGCTCCCGCAGTCCTTCCACCTGAGCCTCCTAAAATGCTGGGATTACAGGTATGAGCCAATGCTCACCGTCTGTAATGTTCTGTGCAAACAAGCCTTGTGTGGACCCCAGGATCACTCATAAAGACAACTGCCAGCAAGGAGTTGATTTTTCAGAACAAAAGGGAATTTGAAGTCTTTGAGATGAATAAGTGGAAATTCCCACATGATATACACGTTGAACAAATATGAAAACAGGTGAATCTGGCCCCAAAAGAACTGCAAATTTTAAAATGAGCGGACGCTGAAGCACGGGTATTTTATGTTCCCACTGACCTGGGAGACGGGTCCTCACACACGGAGCCACAGCGCCTGTTTTGAGCAGACGCGTTCAAACGTGCTACAGGTCAATGTCCAGCCAGGATCACACAGAACTCACAGAGAGGAGCGGTCACGTCGGGTGACGTTTGGGGGTTGGCAAAAAAACGTCTTCAACTGGTTTTTCAAACGTTTGGGTTTTGGCAAAGCCCAATTTAAAAAAAACAAATTGTGTTCTTCTTTATTTTTAAGCTCATGAGTATTTCAAGGGAAATGCGATTCACATGTCAGAAGCATTTTTATTCTGCTTGACTCCAGAGAAAGTGGGCAGGTTGACTCATTTGGGTATCAGCTGGAGACATCTACATCAATACCCTTGTGGGAGAAGTCAGTCGTTTTTTAAACTGAAGGATGCAAGGAGTTGAACACAAAATAATTCAGTGACTCACCAGAAAAGAAAAAAAAAATAGCAAGGAAATTCAGCCAGGAAGATGGAATGAGAACTCACCATACAACAACTTCAGTGTTCCGACACAGCTTTGCTTTATCTCTGACTTGTTCCGGGCACACAGGAGGGGAAGATGAAATCAGGCAAAACACAAATACCATTTCCTCACCTAAGCAGCCTTGTTCATAAAGACAGAGGGATGACAGAAAAGCAGGGAACTCAGAGCTTATAACAATTGAGCAACATACTCGTCCCTAAAATCAGGCGAGCACGCACCAACTCCTGTACACAGTTACTGCTGGGTCTCTGCCTGTCCACCTGAGCTCCTGCCAATAGCCGGGCATTGCACAGGGTCCAGGGCCTGGTAGGATGGGCCCGGGAGGGGTCGGGCCAGAGGTGGGTTTCTTCCAGAAAGCAGAATTGGAGGAATGTTTCTTGGACACCTTTTTTGTTGGATTACAAATAGAGACATGAGAGCCCCAAAGGGAAGAATTTCATTACTAGAGAACAGTGGCATGGAATTCACGCCAGGGAGGAGCCCTCTGGACATGAGGGAGGATCCCTTGGTTGATGAGAGAGGATCTCTTAGTCCATCCAGAGAGGATGGAGGATCCCTTGGTTTATGAGGGAGGAGCTCTCAGTCCATCCAGAGAGGAGGACAGGAGCCCTTGGTTTATGAGGGAGGAGCTCTCAGCCCATCCAGGGAGGAGGGAGGATCCCTTGGTTTATGAGGGAGGAGCTCTCAACCCATCCAGGGAGGAGGGAGGATCCGTTGGTTTATGAGGGAGGAGCTCTGAGCCCATCCAGGGAGGAGGGAGGATCCCTTGGTTTATGAGGGAGGAGCTCTCAGCCCATCCAGGGAGGAGGGAGGATCACTTGGTTGATGAGGGAGGAGCTCTCAGCCCATCCAGGGAGGAGGGAGGATCGCTTGGTTGATGAGGGAGGAGCTCTCAGCCCATCCAGGGAGGAGGGAGGGAACCCTCGTGGGATTGTTTGTTTTATGCTTCTACTTGGCTGGGCCACGGCACCCAGATACATGGTCACATGTTATTCTGAAGGTTTCTGTGAGGGTGCTTTTGCTCTATCTCTATCTCTATCTCTCTCTGTCTGGACTACAGGCACCCACCATAATGCCCAGCTAATTTTTTGTATTTTTAGTAGAGATGGGGTTTCACCATATTGGCCAGGCTGGTCTCGAACTCCTGACCTCAGGTGGTCCAACCAACTCAACCTCCCGAGGTGCCGGGATTACAGGCATGAGCCACCGTGCATGGCCCAGAGCACGTTTTTAAATATAAGAGCACAAACCGCTTTGGGAGGCTGAGGAGGGTGGATTGCCTGAGGTCAGGAGCTCGAGACCAGCCTGTCCAACATGGTGAAACCCCGTTTCTACTAAAAATACAAAAAAAAAATTAGCTGGGCATGGTGGTGCATGCCTGTAGTCCCAGCTACTCGGGAGGCTGAGGCAGGGGAATTGCTTGAACCCAGGAGGCAGAGGTTGCAGTGAGCCGAGATCACGCCACTGCACTCCAGCCTGGGTGACAAAGTGACTCAAAAAAAAAAAAAAAAAAAAACCACAAACAACAAACAAACAAACAGGGATTTCCAAAACAATCATTCCTGTTCTAAAACTCAAAGCATTGAATGAGCTGTAGGGGAGGTGTATTTGATTTAATTTGCTGATGTGTGCAGGACTTGGGACGGGTGCCCCTTCAGAGAGCCAAACTCAAGAGTCCCACGCAGATTCTGTTAGAAATCAATTAATCCCTGTCTGCTTGGAGACACTGCAATCATGACAGTTTATGCATAGTGCCTGCTGCTTTTATGCCTCCTAAATAAGTAGTCCCTGGGGACCCTGTAATGTGTAAACAGCATAACAAATGATCCTTTCTTCTTGCGGGCTCGATTTGCTCCTTAATTGAATCAGCGTGGCTCTGATAACAGGGAATGCTCACTTTCATTGCTGCACGCACTCATCCAATGATCCCTCTGCCCTCTTTTAAGTCCAGAACAATTTTATTTTTTCAAACTCATTTTTTTTTTTTTGGCCAACTACTGGAAACTAGACCTTTCTCACCCCCTCCTTCATCCCAGAGAAGCAAAGTAAATTTATATTTAGGGCACCATTTTCTACTAACTCAACCATGTAGAAGGGATATGCCAATTAGGGTAGGGCTGTGCCCCAAATGTAAGCTGGCTTCCCCTCAAACATAACCTTCATTCTGATGGTAGGATCTCTTCTCAGGACTCCGTTTGGCCAGTTTTCTGGGTGTGGCCCAGGCTTGTACCCCCTAAAAAGAGGAGAGACAGCCAGTGCGACAAAATACTCCCCAAACGTCACATAGGCTGGGCACAGTCCCTCATTCTCATATTTGAATTTTCATGTGGGGATGGCCAAGAAAAGATTCCAAAAGCCACCCTCAGGTTTTGAATGAACTGATTTTCCTGTATGCTCCTCTGGAGGGGCTCTCATTTGTCAAAGAACAAAACAGTCATCTACAGAGAGTGAGTCTATCAGTAAATTTCCATCTGCTGCCCCCTCCCCCCATTCAAAACTCAAAGAAACAAACACAATGTAAGTTGTATTTTTGTTTGTTTTTGTTTTTTCAGACAGAGTCTTGCTCTTGTCACCCAGGTTGGCGTGCAATGACGTGATCTCGGCTCACTGCAACGTCCGCCTCCTGGGTTCAAGCAATTCTCCTGCCTCAGCCTCCTGAGTAGCTGGGATTACAGTCACCTGCCACCATGCCCGGCTAATTTTTTTTTTTTTTGAGAATTCTGTCTTATATGGCAAAGTCTTTGCAGATGAAAGATCTTGAGATGCAGAGATCATCCTGGTATATTCGGGCAGTCCGTAAACCCAGTGACAGGTGTCCTTCTAAGAGACAGCAGGGAAGACACAGACACAGAGGAGACGGCCTCGTGGAGACAGAAGCAGAGACTGGAGTGATGCGGCCACAAACGCAGAGACACCTGGAGCCCCCAGGACCTGGGAGAGGCAGGAAGGATCCTCCTTTAGAACCTCGGGAGAGAGAGCAGCCCTGAGACACCTTGATCTCAGACTCCTGGTCTCCAGGGCTGGGAGAGGATAAATCTCAATTGTATCGGATTGAACTGTGACTCCCAAAAGACACCTCCATGTCCTTATCCCCAGGAGCTGGAAGAAGCAGGAAGGATCCTCCCCTAGAGCCTCTGGAGGGAGCATGGCCCTGAGATGCCTTACTCTCAGACTCCTGGTCTCCAGGGCTGGGAGAGGATAAATCTCAATTGTATCGGATTGAACTGTGGCTCCCAAAAGACACGTCCATGTCCTTATCTCCAGAACCTGTGAATGGGACCTGATTTGAAAATAGGGTCTTTGCAGATGTAGATAAGGAAGAATATTAACATGAGATCATCCTTAATTAGTAGTATTGGCTGTAAAGCCAAAGAAAAATATTCTTATAAGAGACACAGACACAGAGGAGAAGGCCACATGGAGACAGAGGCAGAGACTGGAGTGATGCGGCCACAAGCCCAGGGATGCCTGGAGGCCCCAGGAGCTGGGAGAGGCAGGAAGGATCCTCCCTTAGAGCCTCCAGAAGGAACCAGGTACAACTGTAATGGATTGAATGGTGACCCCAAAACATATGTTTATGTCCTATGCCCAAGAACCTATGAATGGGACTTTATATTTGGAAATAGGGTCTCCACATATGTAAGAAAGTTAAGAATCTTGAGATGAGACCATCCTGGAGTAGCATGTCTCCTAAATGCAATGACAGGTGTCTTTCAAAGAGACAGAAGAGGAGACACAGACACAGAGGAGAAGGCCACGTGGAGATGGAGGCAGAGACTGGAGTGATGAGGCCACAAGCCCAGGGACGCCTGGAGCCCCCAGGAGCTGGGAGAGGCAGGAAGGACCCTCCCCTAGAGCTTCTAAAAGGAACCAAACCAAACTGCAGTGGGTTGAATGGGGATCCCCCAAAGACATGTCCAGGTCCTAAACCTTAGAATCCGTGAATAGGACCTCATTTGGAAATAGGGTCTTTGCAGATGTGATTAAGGGAAGGATCTCAAAATGAAATCGTCTTGCATTGGGGTTAGACTCTAAATCCAATGAGGGGTGACCCCATAAGAGACAAAGAGGAGACACAGACACAGAGGAGGCCACGTGGAGATGGAGGCAGAGACTGGAGTGATGTGGCCACAAGCCCAGGGACACCTGGAGCCCCCAGGAGCTGGGAGAGGCAGGAAGGACCCTCCCCTAGAGCCTCCAGAGGAAGCATGGTCCTGAGACCCCTTGATCTCAGACTCCTGGTCTCCAGGACTGGGAGAGAATAAATTC
>NC_073247.2:10002500-10095000 GCF_029281585.2 Gorilla gorilla gorilla | reverse complement strand
TCCTTTTCCTTCTCATTTCTCCCTGATCCACGCCACCAGTCACAGCACCCGGGGGCACCTGCACGCTGACCGCCCTGACCCAACATGTGGGCCTGGTCAGTAGGGTTTGGAAAAAAAAATTCATTATTTATGAGTGCCAACAAAACTCTTTCATGGTTCTGCAATTCGAAACACATGTTCCTGGAAGTCTCCAGCCATTTGTGGAATATCATTAGTCGATGCTGAGAATTCGGCTGCAAATGAATGCTGGTTTCCAGCACCTCGGATCTGACTGCATTTATATCTCAAGAAAGAAAGGAACGAGGGTTTTCTTTTTACAACGTTCCCACATGTTCTCTCTGAGACACCTCATGCTAATAATTCATTCCTCTGCACCGCTGTGTAAAAAGAAACGTGGAAATCAGAACGGGGGTCTTGGAGCTGCACCAAGAACTTTTCCTTGACGGTTGATGCCCCAACACGGACCAAGTGCCAGCTGTCACCGACAACCAGAAGGACAAGCCTTGGTCTCGGGTCACTCCTTCCTGTCACTCATCAGGAAGTGTGTCTTGTTCTTGGACTTCCCAGCCTCCAGAACTATAAGCAAATACATTTCTGTTCCTTATAAATTACCCAGTCCCTGGTAGTCAGTTGTAGCAGCACAGAACAGACAAAGACAGACACTTCCTCCTTAGGAAAGGTTCTCTTATGCAGAGGAACATGGTCACCTGACTCATGCCCCCCTCTCTCTTTCTCTGAGGATAGATTGAGCCATCTCATCACCCACTATTTTTTTTTTTTTTTTTTGAGACAGAGTCTTGCTCTGTCACCCAGGCTGGAGTGCAGTGGCACAATCTGGGCTCACTGCAACCTCCGCCTCCCAGATTCAAGCGATTCTCCTGCCTCAGCATCCTGAGTAGCTGGGACTAGAGGCGCCCGCCACCACACCCGGCTAATTTTTCGTATTTTCAGGAGAGAAGGGGTTTACCACATTAGCCAGGATGGCCTCGATCTCCTGACCTCGTGGTCCGCCCCACTTGGCTTCCCAAAGTGCTGGGATTACAGGCATGAGCCACCACATCCGGCTGACCCACTTTTAATGTCTAAGCTCTCCCCCATTTTTCCTTTCCTTGGGGAAATGAGTTTCTCTTTTGGCCATTTTTCACCCATTCTAAGCTGCATAGAAAATGTCAGCCTATGAAGTAATCCTGCTGTTGAATATGTACTCAAGATAAATTAAATCAACACTTTATAGAGCTATCTGCACTCTCCTGTGCATTGCAGCACTATTTGCAATAGCTAAGATATGCAGTGAACCCAAATGCCTATCCATGAATGAAAACAGAAAATGTAATATATGTACACAATGGAATAGTATTCGGCCTTAAAAAAAGAGTCTGGGCGTGGTGGCTTATGCTTATAATCTCAGCACTTTGGGAGGCTGAGGCAGGAGGATCACTTGAGTCTAGAAGTTCAAGACCATCCTGAGCAACATAGTGAGACCCCATGTCTACAAATTTTTTTTAAAAAAACTAGCTGGTCATGGTGGCACCTGTGGTCCCAGCTACTCAGAAGGCTGAGATGGGAAGGTTGCTTGAGCTCAGAAGTTCCAGGCTGCAGTGAGCTGAGATTGAACCACTGGACTCCAGCCTGGGTAACAGAGTGAAACCTTGTCTCAAACAATAAAAATGAAAATAAGAAATCCTGCTATTTGCAGCAACACCAATGAGCCTGGAAGATATGGTGTCAAGTGAAATAAGCCAGACATTGAAAGACAAAGACTACATGGTCTCACTCATATCCAAAATCTAAAAACATCAAACTCAACCAATCAGAAAGCAGAATGGTGGGTACCAGAGGCTGGCTGTGGTGGATGGAGAGATGTTAGTCAAAGGGTGCAAGATTTCAATCAGACGAGAAGAATAAGTGCAGGAGGTGTATTACGCAGCATGGTGACAGTAGTTAAGAAGAATGTATTGCCTACTCTTGAAAATTACTAGAGAGTACAATTAAATGTTCTCACCACAAAAATGTGATGAGTATATGAGCTCATTCATATGTGAATTAGTGCCAATGAGCCATTCCACAATGGATCCATATTTCAAAACACATTGCACACAACAAAGACAATTTTTTATTTCTCAATGGAGTGAACTAATTAATTAAATGAATGTTGTTTAAAGAGAGAGAGAGAGAGAGAAATCCACCCATGGCTACTCCAATGGAGGTGTATTATGCAGCATGGTGACTGTAGTTAAGAACAATGTATTGCCTACTCTTGAAAATTACTAGAGAGTAGATATTAAATGTTCTCACCACAAAAATGTGATGAGTATACGAGCTCATTCATATGTGAATTAGTGCCATTGAGCCATTCCACAATGGATCCATATTTCAAAACACATTGCACACAACAAAGACAATTTTTTACTTCTCAATGGAGTGAACTAATTAATTAAATGAATGTTGTTTAAAGGGAGAGAGAGAGAGAGAAATCCACCCATGGCTTACTCCAATGGTTCTTTGCAATGGTTATCTCTAAACATTAGGCTTGACACTGTTTGTTCTAGAATCACTCTCTTTCCTTAAAGTCTTTGCCTCTGATTTTTTTTTCTTTCATATACTTATTTCCTCTCCCTAAACACTAGTACTTTATGTTTGTACTTTCTCCTGGAAAAAGAAAAGCATAGAGAAAGCTACCATATTATTCCAAATGGCTCTGTCACTCCAGGGGCAACCTAGCCAACCCTCATCTGAAATCCATGCCTGCATTTTTGTTCATCTGCCATCTTTCTTTGTAAATTTTTGCTCACAATTCTCTTTCTTGTCCTCTGATTCTTTATATTTTCAAATTTTCTGTCTTCCATGCGCCATCAGTACTTTCCTATAGACAATTTTCAGGGTGCAGATTCAAGCCTGTGCCCTAAATTGTTTTGGGAATTGTCTGAGGCCAATACCATGTTGCCTTCTTTTTGTCTGCTCACACCACTTTCCAAGTTTGAGGTCAGGGGCTGCTGGGGGAGACCTGGTCTGACATGCTTGTGCTGTCTCCTGTGTGCTGAAGTGTCTCCTCTTCAAAATGAAATATTCTCAAACACCACAAGCCCTTGCTAACCCTTCCTGTCTTAGTCTGTTTTTTGCTGCCGTAACAGACTACCAGGAACTGGGTAATTTATAAAGAACAGACATTTATTTTCTCACTGTTCTGGAGGCTAGGAAGTTCAAGACCAAGGCACCATCATCTTGTGAGGACCTTCTTGCTGTGTCAGCCCATGGAGAAAGAGCAAAGAGAGGAGAGACAGAGAGAGAGAGAGAGAGAGAGCAAGAGGGGGCCAAACTTATTCTTTTAGAAAGAGAGAAAGAGAGCGAGAGGGGCCCAAACTCATTCTCTCACCGGGAACTCACTCTTTCCATAACAGCATTAAACCATTCACGACAGCAGAGCCCTCATGGCCTGATGGCCTCTTAAACGTCTCACCTCTCAACACTGTTGCAATAGCAATTACATTTCAACATGCATTTGGGAGGGGAGAAACATTCAAACCACAGCTCTTGCAAACCCTGGAAGTCAATCTTATCATCCGTGGTGCAATTAGAGATTTGTATTGCTCCATGTCCATGACATATTGCAAATAATATGAGTTTTTGTCTTTACATTCTCAGGAGGGGTTTCTCTAAGTTCTGCATGGTGAGGCAGAAATTGCTCATTTACTTATAAACCATATGATGCTCACTGGCTTTCATGCAGTTCCCTGAGCCAGCAGCCACCTCCAACTCAATGTTATTTCTCCCTGCATTGACTGATTCCCAAGAAATCAATCAAGGGAATGACTCACCCCTTTTTCTTCCATTCCTCCCATGATGTCATAATCTTTTCCCTTCTTCTTGCCTTTCAGTTCCTAGGATATTTTTATATTCATTGTGTTCTGATAGAGCTCTGGAATTTGGGAGGCTTGAGGTTGAGGTGAGGAGAAGAGATAAAGAGGTCTAATCTCAGAGCATCCTGTCCTATAATTTTGGCTTAGAAATGACGCCCAAGGGAGTTGAACATCAATGACCCCAGAAATCAGTTTGCACCTACCACACAGCATTTCTCATCTCTTTTAACAGAGCTGTAAAACTGGTTTCCAGCCTGGAAACCAGTTTGTGATGTTGGCTTTTTTTTTATTTTTTAGAGACAGGTTCTTGCTCATCATCCAGGATGGAGTTTGGCCCCCTCTTCCTTTCTCTCTCCCTGCCTCTCTCTCTCTCTCTCTCTCTCTCTCTCTCCTCTCTTTGCTCTTTCTCCATGGGCTGACACAGCAAGAAGATCCTCACCAGATGATGGTGCCTTGATCTTGGACTTCCCAGCCTCCAGAACTGTGAGAAAATAAATGTCTGTCTTTATAAATTACCCAGTTCCTGGTAGTAAATCACAGCAGAACAAAACAGGAAAGTTTGACAGGATTATCAAAACTGGTTTCCAGCCTGGCATGGTGGCTCACACCTACAGTCACAGCCCTTTGGAAGGCCAAGTTGGGAGGGTCATTTGATCCCAGGAGTTGGAGACCATCCTGGGCAACACAACAAGACCCAATCTCTACAAAAAGTTTTTTAAAATTAGGCAGGCATGGTGGTGTCACCTGTAGTCCCAGCTACTTGAGAGACTGAGATGGGAAGATCAGTTGAGCCCAGAAGTTCGAGCCTACAGTGAGCCATGATTGTACCACTGCACTCCAGCCTAGGTGAGAAGCAAGAACCTGTCTCTAAAAAATAAAAAACGACATCACAAACACACATAAAAACTCCCCGTGGTTTTTCTATCATTAGCATCCCTTCGGCAAGCAGGGTTTATTGCATGAAGTTAGTGACTTGAAGATAAACGAGATGTGCGTCGTGTCCCCTGAGTGGCAAATAGTTTTAAAAAAAGAAAAGAATTACACAAAATAGAAAATAAAATTAACGATGACTTCCTGATGAAATGAGCAGATTCTCTAAGGAAAAGGGGATTTAAAGGAGGATTTAGATATTCATCCCTGTCCCTAAAACCCACGCGTGGTTCCGCTGACATTGATTTTGTCCCTGACTCTATGACATTCAGGAACAACCAGCCCTGCCTGACTGCAGGAATCTGGAAAGGTTTATCTTCCCATGGGCCTGAGCTTTGTGATGCCTGTGATCACCCTGATGGACATAGGACCCCAAAGTGTGCCACGCCACGTGGGTGCCGTGGTTTGGGAGGGAGGGTCTGCGGATGAGCGTGTTTTGTTTTCAATTGAAGTGAAATGCACGTAACCTAAAATTAACCACTCACCATGATAAAGTGCACACAATTCAGTAACTCTGAGTGCATATTCGTTACGTTGTACAACCACCACATCCATCCAGTTCTGGGTCATTTTAATCACCACCCAGAGAACGCTGAACTCCATCTCAACAGCAGTCACTGCCTGTTCCATTCCTGGGCGTGCACCCAAAGGAATTGGAAATGGGCCTGGCATGGTGGCTCATGCCTGTAACCCCAGCACTTTGGGAGGACAAGGCAGGCAGATTGCTTGAGCCCAGGAGTTTGAGACCAGCCTGGACAATGTAGGATATGTTGCTTTTGCAAAAATTAAAAAAAAAAAAAAATCAGCCAGTGTGGTGGTGACGTGCACCTGTAGTCCCAGCTTCTCGGGTGGCTGAGATAGGAGGATCACTTGAGCCTAGGAGGTGGAGGCTGCAGTGAGCTGTGATTGCACCACTGCACTCCAGCCTGGGCAACAGAGTGAGACTCTGTCTCCAAAAAAGAAAAAAAAAAAAAAAAAGACTGGGAAATGGGTGTTGGGGCAGAGGTACTTGTGCACACATATCCACAGCAGCAATGGACTGGAAGCAGCTCAACGTCCATCAGTGGACTTGGAGGTACACGAGGCTCGGTTCACCCACTGCAGGCACGTAGCTCTGATGGGGTCTGCACCACGGGTGAGCCGGACAGCTACTGCTTTTGGGCTGTGTATGCCCTCCACCTCCATAGGTTCTGGGGAACATCTTTCCTGCTTTCCATCTGAGCAGCTCCCACCACCCACTCCTTGTAGGGGGACACGGCTTCCTTGGCTAGGGCTGGGCAGGATCACAAGGGCACTGAGGGGTGGGGTTATAACACTACCTGCTGGGGGCAGAGGTCGCTGTCCCTGAGGTCAGGAGCTCAGTCACATACTTCAGAGCTGCTGCAGGTGGGAGCCCACACTGCACCCCGTCCCCTCTCTACATCGAAGATCGGGAGTTGAACGAGAGAGTCAACCTTGCCTCCCCTGGACAACAGCCACAGACAGGACATTTTGGGGAACAACATGACCCAAAGGCAGCCTCCTTTCCTTCTGCTTGGAAGGGGTGAGCCCAAAATATCTGAGACAGGTCCCAACCCATTTGACAAGTTTACTTTGCCAAGGTTGAGCCCGTGACACAGCCTCAGGAAGTCCTGACGACAGGTGCCCAAGATGGTCAGGGCACAGCTTGGTTTTATACATTTTAGGGAGACGTGAGACATCAATCAATATGTGTGAGATGTACGTGGGTTCAGTCTGGAAAGTCAGAATAACTCAAAGCCGGGAAGAGTCTTCAGGTTACAGGCAGATAAGAGACCAACGGTTGCATTCTTTTGAGTTTCTGATTAGCCTTTGGCTAAATGCATAATTTACAGGGATCGTCACTTGTCCTCCCTCCACAAGGAATTTCCTTGTGGGCCAACGGTGAGGGAGCTTTGTAGCTTTTTGATCTTGGTAACATCTTATTTACGAAGAGAAGGGAAGGCAGGTCTGTGTGACAAAGTTCCCAGTCTGACTTTTCTCTTTGGCTTAGTAACTTGGGGGTCCTGAGATTTCTTTTCCTTTCACAAAGGCGATGAGGATGAAAGGGAAGACACACAGAGTGTATATGTCAGGGTTATCTAGAGGAACAGAACCACCAGAATATGGAAAGGGAGAGACACAGAAAAAGACAGAGAGAGAGAGATTTATTTTAATGAATTGGCTTACAGGATTGTGGAGATGCAACTTCAAACGCTACAGGTTGGACCAAGTGCCCACAGATCAGCAAAGAGCTAATGTTGCATCTTGAGGCAGAATTCCTTGTTCCTTAGGAGACTCCCATTATTTTTTCCTCTTAAGACCTTCAACTGATTAGACGACGCCCACACACTATGAAGGTTTATTATTATTATTATTTTACCAGCATCTACTGATTTAAATGCTTACTTCATATATAAAAGTAGCTTCAGGATGGGCGCAGAAGCTCACGCCTGTCATCCCAGCACTTTGGGAGACCAAGGCAGGATCACCTGAGGTCACGATTTCAAGACCAGCCTGGCCAACATGGTGAAACCCATCTCTACTAAAAATACAAAAAATTAGCCAGACTTCCTGGTGGGTGCCTGTAATTCCAGCTACTTGGAAGGCTGAGGCAGCAGAATCGCTTGAACCCAGGAGGCGGAGGTTGCAGTGAGCGGAGGTTATACCATTGCACTCCGGCCTGGGTAACAAGAAAGAAACTCCATCTCAAAAAAAAATAAAAAAATAAGTAACTTCAGGATGGGCACAGTAGCTCATGCCTGTCATCCCAGCACTTTGGGAGGCCGAGGCAGGGGGATCTTTTGAGGTCAGGAGTTAGAGACCAGCCTGGGCAACAAAGCAAGACCCCATGTCTACAAAAATGTTTAAAATACTGGCTGTGTGTGGTGGCCGGTGCCTGTAGTCCCAGCTACTCAGGAGGCTGAGGTGGGAGGATCGCTTAAGCCAGGGAGGTTGAGGCTTCAGTGAGCTATGATTATGCCACTGCAATCCAGCCTGGGCAGCAGAGAAAGATCCCATCTATAAATTTTTTTAAAATTCAAAAAAACGGGGCCAGGCCCAGTGGCTCACACCTGTAATCCCAGCACTTTGGGAGGCTGAGGTGGGAGGATCATGAGGTCAAGAGATGGAGACCCTCCTGGCCAACATGGTGAAACCCCATCTCTACTAAAAATAAAAAATTAGCTGGGCTTGGTGACGGGTGCCTGTAATCCCAGCTAGTCAGGAGGCTGAGGCAGGAGAATCACTTGAACCTGGGAGGCGGAGGTTGCAGTGAACCGAGATCACACCCCTGCACTCCAGCCTGGCAACAGAGCGAGACTCCGTCTCAAAAAAACAAAAAAAAAAAATTGAAAAAATGTTAGCTATGCAACAAAATCATTTGTCATACATGTATCAAAATATCACATGCTACGCTGTAAACGGATACAATCTTTATTTGTTAATGATACCCTCATAAAGTTTGGGTTTATATAAAAACAAACAACATCTACATCAGTGTTTGGCCAAATAACCTAGGTACTGTGTCCCAGCCGGGTTGACACACACTTTTCCACCAGCACACAAGGCATCTGCAAGTTGAGGTCCAGGGTCCCAGAAGTCACAGGTTCAGCACTTAGAGAAATGCCTTCTCAAAAGGGTCCTTCTTACATCGAAACCATCGTGGCTAACACGGTGAAACCCCATCTCTACTAAACATATAAAAAATTAGCCAGGCGTGGTGGCGGCCGCCTGTCATCCCAGCACTTTGGGAGGCTGAGACAGGCGGATCACGAGGTCAGGAGATCGAGACCATCCTGGCTAACACGGTGAAACCCCGTCTCTACTAAACATATAAAAAATTAGCCGGGTGTGGTGGCGGGCGCCTGTCGTCCCAGCTACTCGGGAGGCTGAGGCAGGAGAATGGCGTGAACCTGGGAGGCGGAGCTTGCAGTGAGCTGAGATTGCACCACTGCACTCCAGCCTGGGCCACAGAGCAAGACTGTGTCTCAAAAAAAAAAAAAAGGGTCCTTCTTACCACTGGGCCCCCACTTAGAAACACCATAGTCAGGACCTCATAGTGTTTTACTCTGTTTCTCCCATAATGTCTTCTCACACCCCCACACGCCAGGAGAAAATGTACCCTCCCTTCCATTCTACAGACGAGAGTCTTGCCCAAGTCCCCCCAGCCTAATCTCTAGAGGTGCTGAGATGGGCATGGAATGTTCTGGCCCTCAAAATGCTCCCGTGTGCCTGCCGGCCAGGGGAACATCTCACTTGTCTGCCTTTTCTGCAACACCACTCTTCAGAGAGTGACGGCTGCTTCATGCATCTGAGCTGTTGCAAGCAAAGCTTCCTGTAAGTTCCCTTAATTTTTTTATTATTGTTGAGCCGGATGTTCCAGTCACAAATGAAAATATGAAAATGTCAACCGCCTCTAATGGCTTCGTTTATATGAGCGTGATTGTGGCCGCTGCTTATGGAGTTGGGACAGGGAAACAGGACATTTTTCCGTTCGCCGTCATGCGCCACCCCGTCCTGTTCTTCATTCTTGCAGGAAGGTGTAAACCAACTTGGTTCCCGGTTCTGCAACATTTGACATATTCTGATTATGAAGCTTTTGCAGCGGTCCGCGATTTATGGGAAATAATCCCTCCTGCAATATTCACAGCTCAATAATTCACAGTCCGGAGGCAAGTGAGCTTCTTAAAAATGACATTATACCAAAGATCACTAGTTGGAATTTACCACGGGCATCTTACTTTCAGAATGTATAACTCGTGCAAAACGGTCCAGGCACCATTTATCAAGTCTTTTAACACTTTTTAAAACACTTTTCCTTCCTATTGCTTTTTCTTTTTTTTTTTTTTTTTTGAGACAGAGTCTCACTCTGTCACCCAGGCTGGATTGCAGTGGCATAATCTTGGCTCCCTGCAACCTCTGCTTCCCAGGTTCAAGACATTCCCCTGCTTCAGCCTCCCAAGTAGCTGGGATTGCAGGCACCGGCCACTACACCTGGCTAATCTGTGTATTTTTAGTACAGACAGGGTTTCAGCATGTTGCCCACGCTGGTCTCGAACTCCTGACCTCACGTGATCCACCCGCCTCGGTCTCCCAAAGTGCTGGGGTTACAGGTGTGAACCACCACACCCAGCCCACCTTTTGGGGGTTTGAATAAAATCCTTCACCACTCACTAGTCAAATATCCTAATGGGCAAATGAAACACGGCGGCTGCTAGATGGGGATATGGACTGGATGGAGGATGACGGGTCATGAGGAAACAGGATTCACTCAGATTGTGAAGATGAAAAACTGTGCTCTGTCTCAGGCCCTGGAAAGATAATAGGTGTCAGGCCTCTGAGCCCAAGCAAAGCCATCATATCCCCTGTGACCTGCACATATACCTCCACATGGCCTGAAGCAACTAAAGAACCACAAAAGAAGTGAAAATGGCCGATTCCTGCCTTAACTGATGACGTTCCACTATTGTGATTTGTTTCTGACACACCGTAATGGATCAATTGACGTTGTGACATTCCTTCTCCTTAACAATAAGTCTCTGGGCCTCCCCCACCGAGCAGCTTGTGACCCCCGCCCCTGCCTGAAGAGAATAACCCCCTTTGACTGTAATTTTCCACTACCTACCCAAATCCTATAAAACTGCCCCACCTCTATCTCCCTTTGCTGACTCCTTTTTCAGACTCAGCCCGCCTGCACCCAGGTGATTAAAAAGCTTTAGGCCGGGAGCGGTGGCTCATGCCTGTCATCCCAGCACTTTGGGAGGCTGAAGCCGGTGGATCACCTGAGGTCAGGAGTTCGAGACCAGCCTGGTCAACATGGTGAAATCCTGTCTCTATTGAAAATACAAACATTATCTTGGCATGGTGGTTCATGCCTTTAATCCCAGCTACTCGGGAGGCTGAGGCAGGAGAATCACTTGAACTCAGGAGGCGGAGGTTGCAGTGAGCCAAGATCGCGCCATTGCACTCCAGCCTGGGTGACAAGAGCAAAACTCCATCTAAAAAAAAAAAAGAGGCCGAGTGCAGTGGCTAACACCTGTAATCCCAGCACTTTGGGAGGCTGAGGTGGGCTGATCATGAGGTCAGGAGATTGAGACCATCCTGGCTAACACGGTGAAACCCCATCTCTACTAAAAATACAAAAAATTAGCCAGACATGGCGGTGGGTGCCTGTAGTCCCAGCTACTCGGGAGGCTGAGGCAGGAGAAAGGCGTGAACCCGGGAGGCAGAGCTTGCAGTGAGCCGAGATCGCGCCACTGCACTCCAGCCTGGGCGACAAAGCGAGACTCCATCTCAAAAATAATAATAATAATAATAAAAGACCGAGTCTCACTATGTTGTCCACGGTGGTGTAGAGCTCCTGCCCTCAAGCAATATCCTCCTGCCTCAGCCCCTCAAAGTGCTGGGATTACAGACACGAACCACTTGACCTAGCCAGCTTCACCTTATTTTATGCGACGTTTGGTTTTCGCTGGTCTCACACAAGTCTTTAGGTCTTGAGGCTGACACCCCACTCACCCCTGTGCCCTTCCACCAGAGTGCGCCCCACAGGGAACAGTGAGGTCACCATACAGCCAGAGTTAAACACTTCCAGAAGCTTCTTCTCGCCAAACTCTGGTGCACTCCGGCCAGGCATTTCCCACCTACCTCCGTAGTTGGCCAAGACTCCACCATATTGGTGGGTGCAGAAAAATAAAACATTTCTCTACCTCACATACTGAAAGCCCTTGGGTCAAAAGCCCTTGGGTCAAAAGACCTGTGTTTCCATTCCCATAGATCGCAAGAATGGGGCTTGTCAGTTAGAGCAATGCTGGACAACTGTAACAAAGACACCCAGAGTCTTGTTTGGTGCCATGTTTCATGCCTGTAATCCCAGCGCTTTGGGAGGCTGAAGCGGGAGGATTGCTGGAGCCCAGGAGTTCAAGGTCAGCCTGGGTAACATAGTGAAGCCTCGTCTCTACAAAAAAAAAAAAGTTAAAAAATTACTTGGGTATGGTGGTATGCACCTGCGGTCCCAGCTACTTGGGAGGCTGAGCCCAGGAGTTGGAGGCTGCAGTGAGCCATGCTGACACCACTGCATTCCAGCCTGGGTGACAGGGTGAGAGCCTGTCTCTAAATAAATAAAAATGAACAAAAAGTAAAAAGACCCCGGTATCATCAGTTTATTTCCTTCTGTTTCTCACAACAGCCCCACGGGAGCTCTCCATAGTACCAGATGCTCTGCTCCACACAGTCACTCAGGGACCCAGGCTGCTCCGGAGGCCCCTGTGGCCTTCTCATTTTCTTCCTGTTCAGAGCCGGATCTTCCAGGGTTCCTGCTGGCCAGCACGAGATAGCATGTGAGATTCTGTTCTGAGGCTCAAATCCAAAAGGCACACCTGCCATTCCTGTTTCCTGAAACTCAAGTACTTAATCAATCCTAACCAAAACTCGGAAAAGTCTAACTTTGTGTTCACGGTGGGAAGAGGAGGGATGGATTTTGGGGTGGACAACCATTAGCTATGGCCACAGGGCTGACTAATCAGATCACTAAAAGACCACTTTCTAAAAAGCATTTGATTTCCATGGCGTGGGCTGTGGCTGCAGGACGGCAATAAATCGCACATCCCACTTCATCTTTATCAAAGGGACAGTGAAGACAAACCACCTCTCTCCGCCTGTCTTAGGGCGCCATTGGCGGCCGTACAGCCGACAGAATTTATCTCTGCCTTCATCAAATCCTGTCCTTTTAAAGGTAACCTGGCACGGAGCCGTGAGGACATCAGAAGATTAATGAGGTCTTGAAGGGAGATCAGGCGCTCACCGTTCGAGGCTGCAAAGCATTCTCTCGACGTTATTAGCAGTCGTGTTTAATGAATGCAAGCAAGATCTTTGCAGCGCGAGTGTCTACTAAGATGCCCCAGGTACCGGGAGGCCAGAAGGCTGGTTGGGAATATTTGTCAAACCCTAATTGAGGAGCTCTGTCTCTCTCTCTCTCTGCACCTGCGTCTTATGCCAGGGGAACGTCCTTTGTGCAAAGAGGAGAGCTCCAGAAATGGTGCTAAGCAGTTGAATTTGGCCCCAGAAAACACCAGGAAAAAAAAAAAACAATCGTGAGAAAAAAATAAAACCAAGCAGCAGATGTACGTGGAAATTATCTGAGAGTAACGAAAATCCTTCTTGTGTGAGAGGCTCAAATAAGGGGAATGATCATGATGGAAATGGTGGGTCAACCAGACATGGCACTGGGGACACTCTTCACTGATGAGTGCCTTCTGAATGAGGGGAGATGTGTTTTTATTTTTATTTTATTTTATTTTTATTTATTTATTTTTTTGAGACAAAGTCTCACTCTGTCGCCCAGGCTGGAGTGCAGTGGCACGATCTCGGCTCACTGCAAGCTCCACCTCCCGGGTTCACGCCATTCTCCTGCCTCAGCCTCCCGAGTAACTGGGACTACAGGCGCCCGCCACCACGCCTGGCTAACTTTTTCGTATTTTTAGTGCAGACAGGGTTTCACTGTGTTAGCCAGGATGGTCTCGATCTCCTGACCTCATGATCCACCCGCCTCGGCCTCCCAAAGTGCTGAGATTACAGGCGTGAACCACTGCACCCGGCCTATTTATTTTTTTATTTTTTGAGACAAAGTCTCTCTCTGTCACCTGGGCTGGAGTGCAGTGGTGCAATCTCAGCTCACTGCAACCTCCACCTCCCAAGTACACGCCATTCTCCTGCCTCAGCCTCCTGAGTAGCTGGGACTACAGGCACCTGCCACCACGCCCAGATAATTTTTTTTTTTTGTATTTTTAGTGCAGACAGCGTTTCACTGTGTTAGCCAGGATGGTCTCGATCTCCTGACCTCGTGATCCACCCGCCTTGGCCTCCCAAAGTGCTGGGATTACAGGCATGAGCCACCGTGCCTGGCCTATTTATTTATTTATTTTATTTTATTTTTTGAGACAAAGTCTCTCTCTGTCACCCAGGCTGGAGTGCAGTGGCGCGATCTCGGCTCACTGCAACCTCCACCTTCCAGGTTCATGCCGTCCTCTTGCCTCAGCCTCCCGAGTAGCTGGGACTACAGGCGCCCGCCACCAAGCCCAGCTAATTTTTTGTATTTTTTTAGTAGAGATGGGGTTTCACCGCGTTAGCCAGGATGGTCTCGATCTCCTGATCTCGTGATCCGCCCACCTCAGCCTCCCAAAGTGCTGGGATTACAGGCATGAGCCACTGCGCCCGGCCATAAATTTTTAATTAACAAATAATAACTGTATATTTACGGAGTAAAAGGTGATGTTATGGTAAGTTTTGGTGCTGTATTGTACAGCATGGTGACTATAGTTCATAATGGTGGATCGTATATTTCAAAATTGCTTTCAAAACATATATTTTAGGCTGCACGTGGTGGCTCACGCCTGTAATCCCAGCACTTTTGGAGGCTGAGGCGGGTGGATCACAAGTTCAGGAGTTTGAGATCAGCCTGACCAACGTGGTGAAACCCCATCTCTACTAAAAATACAAAAAAAATTAGCCAGGCGTGGTCACGGGTGCCTGTAACCCCAGCTACTCAGGAGGCTGAGGCAGGAGAATCACTTGAACCCAGGAGGCGGAGGTTGCAGTGAGCCGAGATCGGCCTGACCAATGTGCTGAAACCCCATCTCTACTAAAAATACAAAAAGAATTAGCCAGGGGTGGTCACGGGTGCCTGTAACCCCAGCTACTCAGGAGGCTGAGGCAGGAGAATCACTTGAACCCAGGGGGCGGAGGTTGCAGTGAGCCGAGATCGCGCCACTGCACTCCAGCCTGGGCGACAGAGCGAGATTCCGTCTCAAAAATTAAAAAAAAAAAAAAAAAAAAGCCTCCTTCCGAAGCACCCCCACCTAAACCCCATCATTCTATCCCTGGATAACAGTGAAGAGTTTGGTTGTGCAATTTGACATTTCAGATGGAAAGCCTTCTGTTCCCAGAATGAAACCAACTGTTTTAGGGTATTAAGAGGTCACAGTAAAAGGATGGGGTAATAGCATATCCCTAAGTTGTTAAATTGTCCGTTCTGTACATCACACCCCTGGACAAGCCACGAAGCCAGGTAGGACCACCAGAAGCCGATTGTCCCAAGAACCCAGAATAAACGCCACCCAGGAAGAAACAGAGAAGAAAGACCTGGCGTCAGGTAGTCGGAGGCCACCGTTTAGGGTGTTCCGTCCTGCAAACACCCCTGACCTCAAAATCATTAATTATTGACTTTCTCCTAGTTCATTAACTGCTAATGGTTCTCAGGAAGAAAAATAGTGATGTTTATGTAAAAGGAAGGATCCCTCACACAGGTTTATGCCCCTTACCATGGAGGGTTTTGTTTCCTGAACCTTCACCCAGGTCATAGGTAGAAGTTTCTCAGCCTAGCACGGTGGCTCACACCTGTAATCCCAGCACTTCGGGAGGCCGAGGCGGGCAGATTCCCTGAGGTCAGGTGTTCGAGACCAGCCTGGCCAACATGGTGAAACCCCATCTCTATTAAAAATACAAAAATTAGCTGGCTGTGGTGGTGCACGCCTGTAGTCTCAGCTACTCAGAAGGCTGGGGGAGGAGAATCGCTTGAACCCGGGAGGTGGAGGTTGCAGTGAGCCGAGATCGCACCATTGCACCCCAGCCTGGGCAACAGAGCGAGACTCCATCTCAAAAAAAAAAAAAAATTAGCCCAGCGTGGTGGCAGGTGCATGCAATCCCAGCTACTCAGGAGGCTGAGGCAGGAGCATCACTTGAACCCAGGAGGTGGAGGTGGCAGTGAGCCAAGATCGCACCACTGCATCCCAGCCTGGGCAACAAGAGCGAAACTCCATTTCTAAAAAGAAAGGGGTAGGGTGAGTTCAACTGTAAAACTGTTGACCTTGAAGATGGTACCCTATATTGAATAACTCCTCAATAGATAAGTGTTTGTTAAGTAAAGGAATACAATGTGTGCGTCCCGGCTTTATACAGAAACTAGAACTTTAAAATGTTGCAGCCTCTGTTTCCTGAAAGACCCATCAAGCAAAGGGGCAGTGTGCCCCATTTCCCAGCTCCCATCCCGATTCAGCCCTGCTCTGCGGGGAGCCTGCCCTGTGCTCCTTTTTACTTCATTTTCGCTTGGGATGAAGTGGAAACTGAGGCTCGAGTTCTATTCTTAGTTGTGATTTTCAAAAGCCTGTAGAAATTTCTGCGATTCTGGGGTGAGTTCCAGAGGGGTGCTTGGTTAGGAACTTGAATGGAGGAAAGAATGTCACAGCACTCACCCACCCAGCCCTGGCCCCCGCCTATCCCCCAACTCACATGATTTTCTTTTTCTTTTCTTTTTTTTTTTTTTAATTATACTTTAAGTTCTAGGGTACATGTGCACAACATGCAGGTTAGTTACATATGTATACATGTGTCATGCTGGTGTGCTGCACCCATTAACTCGTCATTTAACATTAGGTATATCTCCTAATGCTATCACTCCCCCCTCCCCCCACCCCACAACAGTCCCCGGTGTGTGATGTTCCCCTTCCTGTGTCCATGTGTTCTCATTGTCCAACTCCCACCTATGAGTGAGAACATGCGTTGTTTGGTTTTTTGTCCTTGCGATGGTTTGCTGAGAATGATGGTTTCCAATTTCATCCATGTCCCTACAAAGGACATGAACTCATCGTTTTTTATGGCTGCATAGTATTCCATGGTGTGTATGTGCCACATTTTCTTCATCCAGTCTATCGTTGTTAACCTCATATCACCTCCTTGTCCTTCTGAAAATACAGACGGGACAGGGGTGGGTGTGCAGGGACCTCACTGGTGGGGATTAATTACTCAACAGGACAACAGGTTTCCTTTGCTTTTAGAGACAGGATCTGGCTCTATCGTCCAGGCTGGAGTGCAACGGTGCAATTACAGCTCACTGCAGCCTCGACCTCCTGGGCTCAAGCGATCCTCCTGCCTCAGCCTCCCGAGTAGCTGGGATTACAGGTGCACACCACCAAGTCTGGTAATTTTTTTTTTTTGTAGAGATGGGGCCCTGCTATGTTTCCCAGGCTGGTTTCAAACTGCTGGTCTTAAGCATTTCTCCGACCTCAGCTGCCCCAAGCACTGGGATTCCAGGCATGAAGCACCCTCATTTGTACCCCAGGCATACCAGGCCTAATTTACCTTTTAATTACAAATACCCATGAGGGCAGCCTCTGAGGGCTCCCAGACCATGAACGTGCAAGCTCCTACTAAGTATGTAAGCTCCTACTAAGCCATAAGGACCTGCTAAGCACATAAGCTCCTACTAACCACTTGAGCTGCAACTAAGCACATAGCACCCACTAAGCACATGAGGGCCTAACTAAGCATGGAAGCACCTACTAAGCCGTAAGGACCTGCTAAGCACATAAGCTCCTAATCACATGAGCTCCTACTAAGCACACAGCACCCACTAACCACATGAGCTCCTACTAAGCACAGAAGGACCTACTAAGCTCATAAGCTCCTACTAAGCACGTGAGCTCCTACTAAGCACATTAAAACCTACTAAGCACGTGAGCCCCTACTAAGCACATGAGCTATTAAGCATGTAAGCCCCTACTAAGCACATCAGTTCCTACTAAACACATAAGCTCCTACTAAGCATATAAGCACCTACTAAGCACGTGAGCTCCTACTAAGCACATAGCACCCACTAAGCACATGAGCTCCTACTAAGCATGGAAGGACCTACTAAGCTCATAAGCTCCTACTAAGCACGTGAGCCCCTACTAAGCTCATGAGCTCCTATTAAGCCTGTAAGCCCCTACTAAGCACGTGAGTTCCTACTAAGCACATAAGCTCCTGCTAAGCACATAAGCTCCTAATCACATGAGCTCCTACTAAGCACATAGCACCCACTAAGCACATGAGCTCCTACTAAGCACAGAAGGACCTACTAAGCTCATAAGCTCCTACTAAGCACGTGAGCTCCTACTAAGCACATTAAAACCTACTAAGCACGTGAGCCCCTACTAAGCTCATGAGCTCCTATTAAGCATGTAAGCCCCTACTAAGCACGTGAGTTCCTACTAAGCACATAAGCTCCTACTAAGCACATAAGCTCCTAATCACATGAGCTCCTACTAAGCACATAAAAACCTACTAAGCACGTGAGCCCCTACTAAGCTTATGAGCTCCTATTAAGCATGTAAGCCCCTACGAAGCACGTCAGTTCCTACTAAGCACATAAGCTCCTACTAAGCATATAAGCACCTACTAAGCACGTGAGCTCCTACTAAGCACATAGCACCCACTAAGCACATGAGCTCCTACTAAGCACGGAAGGACCTACTAAGCTCATAAGCTCCTACTAAGCACGTGAGCTCCTACTAAGCACATTAAAACCTACTAAGCACGTGAGCCCCTACTAAGCTCATGAGCTCCTATTAAGCATGTAAGCCCCTACTAAGCACGTGAGTTCCTACTAAGCACATAAGCTCCTACTAAGCTCATAAGCCCCTACTAAGCATGTGAGCTCCTACTAAGCACATAGCACCCACTAACCACATGAGCTCCTACTAAGCACAGAAGGACCTACTAAGCTCATAAGGTCCTACTAAGCACATGAGCTCCTACTAAGCACACAAAAACCTACTAAGCACGTGAGCCCCTACTAAGCACGTCAGTTCCTACTAAGCACATAAGCTCCTACTAAGCATATAAGCACCTACTAAGCATGTGAGCTGTTACTAAGCACGTGAGCTCGTGCTAAGCATGTAAGGTCCTACTAAGCATGTGAGGACCTACTAAGCTCATAAGCTCCTACTAAGCACGTAAGGACCTACTAAGCTCATAAGCTCCTACTAACCACGTGAGTTCCTAGGAAGCACATAAAAACCTACTAAGCACGTGAACTCCTGCTAAGCACGTGAGTTCCTACTAAGCATGTAAGCACCTACTAAGCACACGAGCTCCTACTAAGCAGGTGAGCACCTATTAAGCACATAAGGTCCTGCCAAGCATGTGAGCTCCTAGTAAGCACATAAGCTCCTAAGCACATAAGCACCTACTAGGCATGTGAGCCCCTACTAAGCACATAAGCTCCTACTAACTACGTGAGCACCTACTAAGCACGTGAGCTCCTAGTAAGCACATAAGCTCCTACTAAGCACGTAAGTACCTACTAAGTACATAAGTACCTACTAAACACTAACTGGATGCTGAAGACCAGCTGAGCTCAGGGGACAAGCTCTGGGGTGACAGGTCCCCAGGGAAGACTCTGGGATGAGAAAGCCAAGGTCAACCCAAGGTGAGAGTGAGCAACCTGTGGGGAAATTGGGTTACCAGCTTTCTAGCCTATGTCTGTACATCTGAGAGGCATTTCTGATGGGTGGAGCCGAGGAGTGATGCTGGGCAGACAGCCATGGTGATCACACATGGGCTATTTTATTTTATTTTATTTTATTTTATTTTATTTTATTTTATTTTATTTTTGAGATGGCGTCTCACACTGTTGCCCAGGCTGGAGTGCAATGGCACAAGCCCCGCTCACTGCAACCTCCGTCTCCCGGGTTCACGCCATTCTCCTGCCTCAGTCTCCCGAGTAGCTGGGACTACAGGCGCCCGCCACCACGCCCGGCTAATTTTTTTGTATTTTTAGTACAGACGGGGTTTCACTGTGTTAGCCAGCATGGTCTTGATCTCCTGACCTCGTGATCCGCCCGCCTCAGCCTCCCAAAGTGCTGGGATGACAGGGGTGAGCCACTGCGCCCAGCCTTGTTTTATTTTATTTTATTTTATTTTTGAGATGGAGTCTGACACTGTTGCCCAGGCTGGAGTGCAATGGCACGAGCCCCGCTCACTGCAACCTCCATCTCCTGGGTTCACGCCATTCTCCTGCCTCAGCCTCCCGAGTAGCTGGGACTACAGGTGCCCGCCACCACGCCCGGCTAATTTTTTTGTATTTTTAGTAGAAATGGCGTTTCACTGTGTTAGCCAGCATGGTCTCGATCTCCTGCCCTCGTGATCCGCCCCGCCTCGGCCTCCCAAAGTGCTGGGATGACAGGGGTGAGCCACTGTGCCCAGCCTTGTTTTATTTTATTTTATTTTTGAGAAGGCGTCTCACACTGTTGCCCAGGCTGGAGTGCAATAGCATGAGCCTCGCTCACTTCAGCCTCCGCCTCCTGGGTTCACGCCATTCTCCTGCCTCAGCCTCTGAGTAGCTGGGACTACAGGTGCCCGCCACCACGCCTGGCTAATTTTTTTGTATTTTTAGCAGAGACGGGGTTTCACCGTGTTAGCCAAGATGGTCTCAAGATTTGCAGTTTTCTAATCACCACTCTGGCCCACAGTTCTTCCAGCAGCAGAAGACTACATTGAAACCTTGGACCCAGGAGATACATTAAAAATATTTCCAGAATCCTTACAGCCCCTGCTCCACTGTAACCACACACTTCACTCCTACAGGATCATAACCTTCCTGTGTTACAGGAACAAAATTTCCAGTGGAAACCTTAGCCCTTTATTTCCCATGCATATACCCTACAATATCTCTAGCAATAATTTTTATTTTGAGACAAAGTCTCATTCCTGTAACCCAGGCTGGAGTGCAGTGGTGCAATCACTGCTTGCCGTAACCCCGACTTCTCCGGCTCAACTGATCCTGCCCACCTCAGTTCCCCCAAGTAACTAGGACCACAGGTGCACATCACCATGCCTGGCTAATTTTCGTATTTTTTTTTTTGTAGAGAGGGGGTTTCACTATGTTGCCCAGGCTGATCTCAAACTCCTAGGCTCAAGCGATCCATCCACCTCGATGTCCCAAAGTGCTTGGATTACAGACGTGAACGCCACACCTGGCATTTTTTTTTTTTTTTTTTTTTTGAGACGGAGTCTCTCTCTGTCCCCCAGGCCAGAGTGCAGTGGCACCATCTCTACGCTCTGCAAGCTCCGCCTCCTGGGTTCACGCCATTCTCCTGCCTCAGCCTCCCGAGTAGCTGGGATTACAGTCACCTGCCACTACGCCTGGCTAATTTTTTGTATTTTTGGTAGAGATGCGGTTTCACCGTGTTAGCCAGGATGGTCTCAATCTCCTGACCTCGTGATCCACCCGCCTCGGCCTCCCAAAGTGCTGGGATTACAGGCATGAGCCACCGCACCCAGCCACACCTGGCAATTTTTAACTGTCATAAACAAAATGCAACAGTGAAACCACCCTTTTACTTATTGTTCATCACTAGAGATTTGTGGTACTTTATGTATAATTTGCTAGTTGCTAAAATAAGTATAAACACTTGTTCATTCTTTTTTTTTTTTTGAGACAGAGTCTCGCCCTGCCACCCAGGCTGCAGTGCAGTGGCACAATCTCGGCTCACTGCAACCTCTGTCTCCCGGGTTCAAGCAATTCTTCTATGTCAGCCTCCCAAGTAGCTGGGATTACAGGTGTGCACCACCACCCCTGGCTAATTTTTGTGATTTTAGTAGAGACAGGGTTTCACCATGTTGGCCAGGATGGTCTCGAACTCCTGACCTGGTAATCTGCCCACCTTGGCCTCCCAAATTGCTGGGATTACAGGCGTGAGCCACCGCTCCTGGCCAACACTTGTTCATTCTGAAATAGAAGATGCAAGACAAAGCAGGCAGCCATTAATCTGCGTCTCATAATTGGCCATATTCTCCTATCAAAGCAAAGCTCAAACTTTGAAGTTCTGTGTGATTTCAGTTTTGAAAAAAAAAAAATAATCCACGTACCAAAATATTTCAAGCACCAAAACATCTACGTTTGTCCAGGCAATATTGGCATCATATAAAAATAAGTAGGATGCTGATTAAATAAAATGCTGATTAAATAAAAGCATGTTCACGGAATACTCGGGGGCTATGCAATAATAAAAATCACAATAAAAAGTTAAAAGGGAAATGCTGTAATTCCACGGACTTCCAGCAGCATGCAAATTTCAGTGGATTCAGACCGCAGTTCAACAAGAAAAGCAATATCACGGGTAGCCACTCCATCTTGTCATGAGCCCGAATCCATTTCCCCAGAAGCGGAGGCAGGTAAATTACACCTCATGAACTATTAGGAAATTAAACTTCATAAGCAATATGCTGCTGTTTTGTGCAATGCATTTGCTAGAAGAATTGTACCATTTATCTTGTTTTCCCGCAGCATTAGGAGACAGAGACTTTGAATAAAACTCATTTCATTAGAGCACCTGGTTATGTTGGGAGAGGAGATCCATTCGTGACTCAACCCATCACTCCAAGCCGTCACAACCTCATCGAGATGTGAACGTCCGGGGTCTGGGGGAAAACGGCCAGGCGAAACTTCGCCGTGTTACTGGAGGAATACGTGAGCAAAATCTCAAAGATGGCTTGGCGAGGCTGACCACCTCCGAGAGCATCTATGCCTCTGCAGCAAAGAAAGCATTAACGAATCTTAAGTCTGCTTGAGTGGGTAGATTAGTCAGTTCTCATGCTGCTAATAAAGGCATTTCTGGGGCCAGGCACGGTGGCTCACGCCTGTCATCCCAGCACTTTGGGAGGCCGAGGCAGGCAGATCACCTGAGGCCAGGAGTTCAAGACCAGCCTGACCAATATGGTGAAACCCTGCCTTTACTAAAAATACAAAATTAGCCAGGCGAGGTGGTGCATGCCTGTAAATACAGCTACTCGGGAGGCTGAGGCAGGGGAATCGCTTGAACCCTGGAGGTGGAGGTTGCTGTGAGTTGAGATCATGCCATTGCACTCCAGCCTGGGCATCAGAGCAAGGCTCTGTCTCAAAATAAATAAATAGAAAAAAAGAAAGAAAGAGAAAGAAAGAGACAGAGAGACAGAAAGAAAGAAGAAGAAGGAAGGAAGGAAGGAAGGAGAGATAGAGAGAAAGAAAGGAAGAAAGAGAAAGAAAAAGAAAGAAAGAAAGAAAGAAAGAAAAGAAAGGAGGAAAGAAAGAGAGAAAGAAAGGAGGAAAGAAAGAAAGAGAGAAAGGAGGAAGGAAAGAGAAAGGAAGGAAGGGAAGAAAAAGAAAGAAGGAAGGAAAGAAAGAAACAAAGAGAAAGAGAGAAAGAGAAAGAAAGACCAAGAAAGAAAGAAAGGAAAGGAGGAAAGAAAGAAAGAAGGAAGGAAAGAAGGAAAGAGAAAGAGAAAGAAAGAGAAAGAAAGACCAAGAAAGAAAGAAAGGAAAGGAGGAAAGAAAGAAAGAAGAAAGGAAAGAAAGAAAGAAAGACAAAGAAAGAAAAAAGAAAGCAGGAAAGAAAGAAAGAAGGAAGGAAGGAAGGAAAGAAAGAAAGAAAAAGAAAGAAAGAAAAATAAAAGAAAGGAGGAAAGGAAGGAAGGGAGGAAAGAAAGAAAGAAAGAAAGAAAAAGAAAGAAAGAAAAAGAAAAAGACATATCTGAAACTGGGTAATTCATAAAGGAAAGAGTTTTAACGAACTCACAGTTCTGCATAGCTGGGGAGGCCTCACAATCACGGTGGAAGGCAAAGAGGGAGCAAAGCCACGTCTTCCATGGCAGCCGGCAAGAAGCTTGTGGAGGGGCCCCCCCTCCTTTATAAAACCGTGAGATCTCGTGAGACTTATTCTCTATCGCGAGAGGAGCACGGGAAAGCCCCGCCCCCACAATTCAATTACCTATCACTGGGTCCTTCCGATGAAACGTGGGAATTGTGGCAGCTACAATTCAAGATGAGATTTGGGTGGGGACACAGCCAAACCCTGTCAGTTGGTTTAGCCAAAAACCTGCAAAACACAGCTTGTCATTGTTTATCTGCAGTGTGAACTTAGAGGCCACGGTGTCTGCATATAATAATTGCAATCATATTGAAACCCACACACTTATGTTAACAAACATGGGTTCTGTCCCCAACATGGGGGCTTTGGCTACAGTCCGTGAACCGGAACGCCCGTGCAAATGACTTCCTTTGATGGGAATTTACAATTGTTGAATGAAAGACCGTGTACACACTTTGTAAATCAATTGCCTAGTCCCCACAGCACAGAGAGCCTTTCCAAACACCTTGGTAATTAATCAAATCCAGAGTGGAACAGAGCCAGAGGGGGGAAATAATTTACAACGTATGTCAAAAAAAAAAAAAAAAAAAGAAAAGAAAAGAAAGAAAAGGAAAGGAAACCCTCTGCATTCTCTTAGTATCAGGGTTACAGGAGTTCCTTGCAGAATGAGGTCTACTTTGCAACAGTTGAGACCACAGTCATCTCTATCCTGGGTCATTCTAAAAAAAAAATGAAGGTGGTTGGTGCATTTTTTTTTGTCTTGTGTTAAAGCACTGAGAGGTTGGTTTTGGGGTGTAAAAAGTAAAATAGAGGTTCCTCTTCAAAGACTTCCCTCCCCGTCTAATTAGGAATAAATAGTAACTTCTCTTAGAAGCAAAATTTATGCAAAGACCTGTGCTAACGTTCTTAAATATCTGCTGGCTGTAATAAAGAAATCAATGTACTTTATGTTCTTAGCTCCCACAATTTAGCCTAAATATTTGTCCTGGCATGCTTATACTGGTCCAAGCAAGCATTACATCATAGCCTGTTCCTCTTCTTTATTTAAAAGTGCTTTTACCTTTCTCAGCATTCCACAAGTTACTTCCTCCTTCCTTTATTCTCCTCTACCTTTGCCTCTTTTTAAAAGTTCTAAGTTGCTGGCCAGTCAGGACAAATACAGAATGTGAGGTCCCGTTCCAGCCAATGGAAGCCGGACACGGCAGTAGGGTGGACGCGTCCGGTTATAAATGACCCTGTCCCCTTTGTTCGCTGTACTCTCATGGCAAAACTGCTGGTGAGTGCATCGTTTCTGCAAAAAGTATAAAAATGGCCTTACTAAATAAATTAAAATTATGTTCAAGTGCTGTTTCTTGATGGCACAGGGGAACAAGCATTTCAAACAGCGGTGTGTGGGAAGGTTGCAGTCCATCTCAGTGGACATTTGGCTTCATGACACCCGGTAGCAGGAAGCATGTCGGAGGGTCTGTGTTCTATTCCCACCCCCGCTAGCAGCCTCATGCAATGCCTGCCTCTGAACAAGGAAGTTGGCTCTGAACGCCTTGGTGATTTCATCACAATGGCCCACACCTGTGAACCAGAAGACAGTACAATCAGCCATTCCAGCCTCTCAATACAGCCGCATTGAAATGCACCTGTTTCTCTGCCTTCCACGGGCCAGCGCTGTTCTGACGGTTACCACCTTCTTCCCGGAGGAAACAACTCTTGCCTCTGGATATCTCTTCCTCCTATTAAAGCAGCCCTCCCCTGCAATCCAGTCTCCACACTGGAGCCCGAATGGTTTTCCAAATATATTTCCAAAATATAATTCTGGCGGAGATGCAGTGGCTCACACCTGTAATCCCAGCACTTTGGGAGGCTGAGGCGGGCAAATGCCATGAGCTCAGAAGTTTGAGACCAGCCTGGGCAACATAGCAAGACCCCATCTCTAAAAAAAAAAAAAAATACAAAAATCACCTGAGTACATGTCACACGTCAGGAGTCCCAGCTACTTGGGAAGCTGAGGTAGGAGGATCGCTTCAGCCCCGAGGGGTTGAGGTTGCAGTGAGCCGTGATGACACCTCTGCACTCCAGCCTGGGTGACAGAGTTTCTTCTAGAGCAGCCATAATGATTCTGAGACAATCATGATTCTGAGACAATCACAGCACAGGTGTACCCATGATGAAAAGCCCGTCATTGGAGGTGGCTCTTGCCTGAGTCTGCGAGATAGACGGCTAGACGTCCACGGACCCACGTCGTCACCAGACAGATCAGGTGCGTTGTCTTGGGCCACGTGTGAGATGCACTTTAGCCTTCATACAATTAAAAGGCAATTTGTTTTGAAGAGTCCAATCAGCAGCTCCAGTTGAACCAAGAATCCAAGAGTGTTTGGTCGAATGCTTTGGCTTTGCACGTTCTATGCAGGAAGGATTTTGTCATGGGCAGGTCATCAATGCATTCAATGGAATTTTTTCTTTCCATGTTCTCACTCTACGAGCTCTGACTCTATCCAGTGCTGCTGGTAAGCCGTGGGTGATTTTAATCCACTTCTTTGCTCGGGATCCTACAGGTTTCCATCTCCATTCCTGTTTGCATCTCAGAAGTTGCCCCAGATCTCTCTGTCTCTCTCTCTCTCTCTCTCTGTCTCTGTTTCTGTCTCTCTCTCTCTTTTTTTTGAGACAGAGTCTCAAAAACTCTTACAGGCGTGAGCCACCACGCCGGGCCCTATCTCTCTCTTTCTTTCTCTCTCTCACTCTGTCTCTATCTCTCTTTCTCCCCCTTTCTCTCCCTTTTCTCTCCTTGTCTCTCTTCCTTTCTCTTTCTACCTCTCTCGCTCTTTCTCTCTCTCCCTCTTTGTCTCTCTCTCTCTTTCTTATTATTATAAGTGGCATGATCACCACTCTCTCTTTCTTTCTCTCGTTTTGTCTCTCTGTCTCTCTCTCTTCCTCTCTCTCTTTCTCTCTCTCTGTCTCTCTTTCTCTGTCTCTCTTTCTTTCTCTCTCTCGCTTTCTCTGTCTGTTTCTGTGTGTCTTTTTCTCTGTCTCCCTTCTCTCCCTCTCTCTTTCTTTCTCTCTCTCTTTCCCTTTTTCTGTCTCCCTCTCTTTCTCTCTCTCTGTCTCTGTCTCTGTCTCTCTTTCCCTTTCTCTGTCTCTCCTTCTTTCTCTCTCTCGCTTTCTCTGTCTCTTTCTGTGTGTCTTTCTCTGTCTCCCTTCTCTCCCTCTCTTTCTTTCTCTCTCTCTTTCCCTTTTTCTGTCTCCCTCTCTTTCTCTCTCGTCTCTGTCTCTGTCTCTGTGTCTGTCTCTCTTTCCATTTCTCTGTCTCTCCTTCTTTCTCTCTCTCGCTTTCTCTGTCTCTTTCTGTGTGTCTTTCTCTCTGTCTCTCTCTCTTCTCTCCCTCTCTTTCTTTCTCTCTCTCTTTCCCTTTTTCTGTCTCCCTCTCTCTCTCTGTCTCTGTCTCTGTGTCTGTCTCTCTTTCCATTTCTCTGTCTCTCCTTCTTTCTCTCTCTCGCTTTCTCTGTCTCTTTCTGTGTGTCTTTTTCTCTGTCTCCCTTCTCTCCCTCTCTCTTTCTTTCTCTCTCTCTTTCCATTTTTCTGTCTCCCTCTCTTTCTCTGTCTCTGTCTCTGTGTCTGTCTCTCTTTCCCTTTCTCTGTCTCTCCCTTTCTCTCTTTCTCTCTCTTTCTGTCTTACTCTCTCTCTCTCTCTCCCTCTCTTTCTCTCTCCCACTTTCTCTGTCTCTCTCTCTTTCTCTCTTCTCTCCTTCTCTTTCTCTCTTCCTTTCTCCTTCTACCTCTCTTGCTCTCTCTCTCTCTCCCTCTCTCTCTCTCTCTTTCTTATTATTATAAGTGGCATGATCACTGCTCTCTCTCTTTCTCTCTTTCTGTCTCTCTGTCCCTCTCTCTTTCTCTCTCTCTTTTTGTCTCTGTTTCTGTCTCTTTCTCTTTCCTTCTCTCTCTCTCTGTCTCTCTCTTTCTCTCTCTCCCTCTCTTTCTCTGTGTCTTTCTGTCTGTCTCTTCTCTCCCTCTCTTTCTCTCTTCCTTTCTTTCTCTCTTTATTTCCCTTTCTCTCTCTCCCTCTCTTTCTTCTCTTTCTGTGTCTGTCTCTTTCTCTCTCTCCCTTTCTCTCTCTCTTTCTAAGTCTCTCTCTCTGCCTGGTGTACCTACATCAGCCCTCTGGAATTTACCTAGAAGGCATGAATTGGAGACATTTCATCCAGACACATATGTGTCTCCCCCACCCAGGGCTGGCTTCGTGGACGTGCAAGCTGTATGATTGGACAGAAATCGCACCAGGACGGACCCTGTGCTTCGTTGAATGCTAAGAGGTTGCCATCTTAAAACCCTGAGTCACTTTTAGAACAAAAGTTCCTTCTTTTGTTCTGCACCCCACAAACTGTGTAGCCGGCTCTGCCGTCCACCGGCATGGGAAGAAACGTGCCTGCAGTGGACTGAATGTTTGCATGACCCCTAAATTCCCACACTGAATCCTCACCCCCGAGGGATGGTGTTAGGAGGTGGGACCCTCTCATGAATGGGATCAGTGCCCTTATAAAAGGGACCCCAGAGAGCTTCCTCACCCCTTCCACCACATGAGAGCACAGTGAAAAGGTGCCGTCTATGAACCAGGAAGTCGGTTCTCAGTAGGCGCTGACCCTGCCAGGCCTTGATCTGGCATTTCCAGCCTCCACAACCGTGAAACCAAATTTCTGTTGTTTATAAGTCTCTCAGCGTAGGTCGGGCACGGTGGCTCACGTCTGTCATCCCAGCACTTTGGGAGGCCCAGGCGGGCAGATCAACTGAGGACAGGAGTTCAAGACCAGCCTGACCAACACGGTGAAACCCCGTCTCTACTAAATATACAAAAATTAGCCGGGCGTGGTGATGCATGCCTCAAATCCCCGCTACTCAGGAGGCTGAGGCAGAAGAATGGTGTGAACCCGGGAGGCAGAGGTTGCAGTGAGCCGAGGTCGGGCCTCTGCACTCCAAACTGGACAACAGAGCGAGACTCCATCTCAAAAAAAAAAAAAAAAAAAAAAAGCCTCCAATGCATCTTCACTGACAGACACAGCCCAAGCCAGACATCTCCGGAAGCTGTTTCCATCCCTGCAAAGCATCTCCAAGGAAGCCACCCTGGGTCCGTGCGTGTTTGAGTTCTGGGCAGACTCCAGGTACCTCAGGCACCTCCGCACTTTGCAAGACATGAAGACACCAGTGCCTGCAGGAATGTTGAACCAGGAGAGCCTGCACACACACACACACACACGTGCACACACACAGACACACACACGTGCACACACAGACACACACGAAGACATACAAGTGCACACACACATGCATGCAGACGTGCACACACAGACGCACACGTGCACACATGCAGACACACACGTGAAGACATACAAGTACACACAGAGACACGCGTGAAGACATACATGTGCACACACACAGACACACACGTGCATGCAGACGTGCACACACAGACGCACACGTGCACACACACACGCACACACCCACATATGCCCACAAGCACGTGCTTTAAAAGCAGGAAATATTAACTGGACACAATCGCATACCTCAGGCACCTCTGCACTTCGCAAGACATGAGGACACCAGTGCCTGCAGGAATGTTGAACCAGGAGAGCCTGCACACACACAACACACGTGCACACACACACACACGTGCACACACACATGAAGACATACAAGTGCACACACATGCATGCAGACGTGCACACACAGACACACACGTGCGCACATGCAGACACACACGTGAGGACATACAAGTGCACACAGAGACACACGTGAAGACATACATGTGCACACACAGACACACGTGCATGCAGACGTGCACACACATGCACACACACAACATGCACGTGTACACACACGCACACACACACATATGCCCACAAGCATGTGCTTTAAAAGCAGGAAATATTAACTGGACGCAATCGCATACCTCAGGCACCTCTGCACTTCGCAAGACATGAGGACACCAGTGCCTGCAGGAATGTTAAACCAGGAAAGCCTGCATACACACACACACACACACACACACACACGTGCACACACACAGACACACACACACGTGCACACACAGACACACACGTGCACACAGACATGCACACACAGATGCAAGCATGCACACACACACATGCACACACAGACACGCACACGTGTACACACGTGCACACACAGACAAAACACGTGCACACACACATACGCACACAGAGACACACACATACGTGCACACACAGAGGCACACACATGTGTGCACACACAGAGACACACACATGCGTGCACACACACAGACACACACGTGCACACACACAGACACACACACACATGCACGCGTGCACACACACACACATGCCCACAGCACGTGCTTTGAAAGCAACCAGGAAATATTAACTGGAAACAATCGCGTGCCTGTCAGGCAGTAATTGCTGATCTTGAAGACTGCGTAGCAAAAACCTTCCAGCCTCTAATGCAGAGTGACAGTTGTGTGTTTTACGTCCCGTCTTCCACGATGGCGTCTACCCAAAGAGAGGGGGGCCGGCTGTTTAAAACGGTTGAACGGCGTCTTTATCATGTTTGACAGCTCCTTCTGCAGCCAGACGCTCGGTTTATGGTTCTGAAGTGGTGGGTGCCAGCTAATGCCCTGGCCTTTCACCTTTAGGAATCGGGCCCCTGGCCAGGCGGCGTGAATCTGAGAGTGTCTCAGAGCAGCCTGGTGAAGGCACACACGCCTTCAGAATCTTCTACCAATGCCTTTCTTATTTCCCCTTGGAATAGTCCCAGAAATGGCAGAAAGGGAAGGTTTGGGGTTCGAGACGAGGAGGTATACGTCTCCCAGACACCCTCCACGTCGGAACAAAATGCTGGGAGAAGTTCTACTGTTGGGGGGCAGAAAGGAAAGATTTGGGGTTTGAGACGAGGAGGTATTCATCTCGTACACACCCTCCACATCAGAACCAAATGCTGAGAGTTGTACCTTTGGGGGGTAGAAAGGAAAGATTTGGGGTTTGAGACAAGGAGGTATACATCTTGCAGAAACCCTCCACGTCAGAACAAAAAGCTGGTAGTCTACTCTTGGGGAGTAGAAAGGACAGGTTTGGGGTTCGAAACAAGGAGGTAAACATGTCATACACACTCTCCACATAAGAACCAAATGCTGAGAGTTCTATCTTTGGGGGGTAGGAAGGAGAGGTTTGTGGTTTGAGACGAGGAGGGATTCATCTCACAGACACCTTCCACGTTGAAACCAGGAGCTGGCAGTTCTACGGTTGGCGGCTGCCTGAATGTCCTTTTCTTCCTGGGTACCCCACGTCCCTGCAGAGGGAACGCAGATGGGCACAGACTTCCAGGGAGAAATCCATCTTTCTGGTGCAGACAAGACCGGGCCTGCCTGTGGAGAAGTGGCCAGAGGGTCTCTCTGAACCCATGGCCCTCACAGCAGTGGGAGGCTGTCCTGGGGACTCAATGTCCACGACCAGACGATGAACAGTTGTGGCTCTTCCCACCACGCCCTGAGGCCGGCTGCTGGCCGCGTGGGTCCCAAGCTCTCCAAACTCCGAAATCCGGTTGCCCTTGGAACTCGGCATCCCCAGGACCCGGTGCCAAATCTTTGCATAAACCTTCTCTCCAGCCCAGCCTCTCCACACGCTCTCGTCCAGTTCAAGACACCTTTTCCCTCCTTTTGTCTCTGATATCCACGGCTCTCCCAGCCTCCACGTTCCTTCACTAGCCCAACCCGGGGTTCAGCGTATTGTCATATCACTGGCATTTTATTTTATTTTATTTTGAGACTGAGTCTCGCTCTGTCACCCAAGCTGGAGTGCAGTGGTGCGATCTCAGCACACTGCAAGCTCCGCCTCCAGGGTTCACGCCATTCTGCTGCCTCAGCCTCCTGAGTAGTTGGAACTACAGGCGCCCGCCACCACGCCCGGCTAATTTTTTGTATTTTTAGTAGAGACAGGGTTTCACCGTGTTAGCCAGGATGGTCTCGATCTCCTGACCTCGTGATCCGCCTGCCTCGGCCTCGCAAAGAGCTGGGATGACAGGCGTGAGCCACCGCGCCCGGCTAATTTTTGTATTTTTAGTAGAGACGGGGTTTCTCCATCTTGGCCAGGCTGGTCTTGAACTCCTGACCTCGTGATCCGCCTGCCTCGGCCTCCCAAAGTGCTGGGATGACAGGCGTGAGCCACCATGCCTGGCACTGTTTGCTCCTTTTGTCTCTGATATCCACGCTCTCCCAACCTCCACATTCCTTGACTATCCCACAGGTGCAACCCGGGGTTCAGCGTATTGTCTTATCACTGGCATTTTATTTTATTTTATTTTTATTTTTATTTTATTTTATTTTATTTTATTATTTTATTTTATTTATTTTATTTTATTTTATTTTGAGACAGAGTCTTGCTCTGTTGCCCAGACTGGAGTGCAGTGGTGCGATCTCCGCTCACTGAAAACTCTGCCTTCCGGGTTCAAGCGATTCTCCTGCCTCAGCCTCCCGAGTAGCTGGGATTACAGGCACACACCACCACGCCCGGCTAATTTTTGTATTTTTAGTAGAGACGGGGTTTCACCATCTTGGCCAGGCTGGTCTTGAACTCCTGACCTCGTGATGTGCCCGCCTCAGCCTCCCAAAGGGCTGGGATGACAGGCGTGAGCCATTGCGTCCGGTCCTCACTGGCATTTTTATAAAAACCACCTTTGCACCCTGACCTTAAAAATCTGCCTCTCTGTTCAGTTTCCCAGCAAGGAACTGGGCCCCGGCCCTAAAGTGGCCGTCATCACACCTCTGGGGCCTCAGGTAGCACCGGATCGAATTCTCCTCGCTCGTTGGATGTTTTTTATGGCGAGGTTCATTCGTGAAACACAGGCTCTACTCCTCCAACAAGCAGCAGAGCCAGCCCCCTCCCTGCACACATCGTCATAAAGAGACAAAAGGCTTCCAGACGCTGGATGGGCCCTACCCGGGGGTCACGCGCCTGCTGTCTCCACCAGAACAAAGCAGCTGGTGAGAAGGCGTGCCGTGGCACCCTTCTCCTTCTAAATCCGTCCTTGGAAGATATCATCTCACCGGGCCGACGATAACAAATGGCCTTCCCCAGGTATACCTCGGAAGGCAGGCTTGCAGGAACACAGCTCTCCTTTCAGGAGGGAGATTAGCTCCCCACATGTGTAACGGGCTCTCAGGAAACAGGGCTCTTGCTCTCTCTCAAAAAAAAAAAAAAGAAAAGAAAAGAAAAAGAAAGGGCTGGGTGTGGTAACCTGGGGCTGCTGCCCTATTACAGAGCTGGGACATGGACCCAGCATATCCCTGGAGGAATCCACAGCCAGGGAACGGGGCCACTCAGAAATGGTCCAGGAGGGAGGGGAAGGCAGGGACGCAGGGGGGCCCGTGTTTTGCCCTGATGGTGGCTCAATTTATCAAGATCAGGGAACTGGGACTTACACAGTTTGCCACCAGGGCCTGAGCAGTCCCTCCCTCCCTTCCTTCCTTCCTTCCTTCTTCCTTCCTTCTTCCTTCCTTCCTTCCTTCTTCCTTCCTTCCTTCCTTCCTTCTTCCTTCCTTCTTCCTTCCTTCCTTCCTTCCTTCCTTCCTTCTTCCTTCCTTCCTTCCTTCTTCCTTCCTTCTTCCTTCCTTCCTTCCTTCTTCCTTCCTTCTTCCTTCCTTCTTCCTTCCTTCTTCCTTCCTTCCTTCCTTCTTCCTTCCTTCCTTCCTTCTTCCTTCCTTTCTTCCTTCCTTCTTCCTTCTTCCTTCCTTCCTTCCTTCCTTCTTCCTTCCTTACTTCCTTCTTTCTTCCTTTCTTCCTTCCTTCTTCCTTCCTTCTTCCTTCCTTCCTCCTTCCTTCCTTCCTTCTTCCTTCCTTCTTCCTTCCTTCTTCCTTCCTTCCTTCCTCCTTCCTTCCTTCCTTCCTTCTTCCTTCCTTTCTTCCTTCCTTCTTCCTTCCTTCTTCCTTCCTTCTTCCTTCCTTCCTTCCTTCCTCCTTCCTTCCTTCCTTCCTTCTTCCTTCCTTTCTTCCTTCCTTCTTCCTTCCTTCTTCCTTCCTTCTTCCTTCTTTCCTTCCTCCTTCCTTCCTCCTTCCTTCCTTCCTTTTCCCTTTCTTTCTTTCTTTCTTTCTTTCTTTTCTTCTTTCTTTTCTTTTTCTTTCTTTCTTGCTTTTCTTTCTTTCTCTTTCTTTTTCTTCTTTCTTTTCTTCTTTATTTTCTTTTTGTTTCTTTCTTGCTTGCTTTTCTTTCTCTTTCTTTCCTTTTCTTCTTTCTTTCTTTCCTTCTTTTCTTTTTTTCTTTCTCTTCTTCCTTCCCTCTTTCTTTCCTTCCTTCTTCTTTCTTTTCTTCCTTCCTTCTTTTCTTCCTCTTCTTTCTCTTTTCCTTTCTTCCTTCCTTCCTTCCTTCCTTTCTTTTTTCTCTTTCTTTCCTTTCTCTCTCTCACTCCCTTCCTTTCTTTGTCTTTCTTTTTATTTTTTCCTTCCTTCCTTACTTTTTCCTTCTTTCTCTTTTTTCTTTGTTTCTCTTCTTCTTTCTTTTTCTTCTTTCTTTTGTTTCTTTCTCTCTGTCTTCCTTTCCTCTTTCCTTCCTTCCTTCTTCTTCTTTTCTTTCTTACCTTCCTTCCTCCTTTTTTCTTTCTCTTCTTTCTTCTTTTTTCTTCCTTGCTTTCTTTTTTCTTTCTTTCTTTCCTCTCTCTCTTCCTTCCTTTCTTTCTCTTTCTTTTTCTTTTTCTTCTTTCTTGTCTTTCTTCCTTCCTTCCCTCCCTTTCTTTCTTTCTTCCTCCCTTCCTTCCCTCCCTCCCTTTCTTTCTTTCCTTTCTCTCTCTCTCCGTTCCTTTCTCTTTCTTTCTTTCTTCTTTCTTCCTTCCTTCCCTCCCTCCCTTTCTTTCTTTCCTTTCTCTCTCTCCGTTCCTTTCTCTTTCTTTCTTTCTTTCTTCCTTCCTTCCTTCCTTCCCTCCCTCCCTTTCTTTCTTTCCTTTCTCTCTCTCCGTTCCTTTCTCTTTCTTTCTTTCTTTCTTCCTTCCTTCCTTCCTTCCCTCCCTCCCTTTCTTTCTTTCCTTTCTCTCTCTCCGTTCCTTTCTCTTTCTTTCTTTCTTTCTTCCTTCCTTCCTTCCTTCCCTCCCTCCCTTTCTTTCTTTCCTTTCTCTCTCTCTCCGTTCCTTTCTCTTTCTTTCTTTCTTTCTTCCTTCCTTCCTTCCCTCCCTCCCTTTCTTTCTTTCCTTTCTCTCTCTCCGTTCCTTTCTCTTTCTTTCTTTCTTTCTTTCTTTCTTTCTTTCTTTCTTTCTTTCTTCCTCCCTTCCTTCCCTCCCTCCCTTTCTTTCTTTCCTTTCTCTCTCTCTCCGTTCCTTTCTCTTTCTTTCTTTCTTACTTCCTTCCTTCCCTCCCTCCCTTTCTTTCTTTCCTTTCTCTCTCTCTCCGTTCCTTTCTCTTTCTTTCTTTCTTTTTCTTTTTGTTTTTACTTTCTTTCTCTTTCTTTTCTTCTCTCTTTTTCTTTTTAAAGAACTAGGCTGTTGCTCTGTCACTCAGGCTGGAGTGCACTGGTGCCATCAGAGCTCACAGCAGCCTCCGACTCCCTGGCTCACGCCCTCCTCCCACCTCAGCCTTCTGAGTAGCTGGGACCACAGATGCATGCACCGTGCCAGGCTAATATTTTTGTGCCTTTGTAAAGACGTGGTGTCGCTATGTTGCCCAGGCTGCTGTTTAAATTCTGGCCTCCAGTGATCCTCCTGCCTTGGCCTCCCAACGTGCTGGGATGACAGGTGTGAACCAGCGTGCCTGGCCCTTACTTTTTTTTTGTTTCTACCTTTTAAACTTTCATTCCTTGATTCATTCATCATCATCTTTCCAAAATCCTGAGAAGGCTTACAACAAAACACATAAAATTGCAGGGCCCGGTGGCTCACGTCTGCCATCTCAGCACTTTGGGAGGCCGAGGCAAAAGGTGATCACCTGAGGTCAGGGGTTAGAGACAAGCCTGGCCAACATGGCAAAACCCCATCTATACTAAAAATAAAAAATTAAAAAATTAGCCGGCTGTGGTGACAGGTGCCTGTAATCCCAGCTACTCGGGAGGCTGAGGCAGGAGAATCACTTCAACCTGGGAGGCGGAGGTTGTCGTGAGCCAAGATGGCACCATTGCACTCCAGCCTGGGTAACAGAGGTGAGATTGCATCATTGCACTCCAGCAGGGGGAACAGAGCTAAAGTCTATCTCAAAAAACAAAACAAGACAAAACAAAAAAAATCACACAAAATGAAATTAACTACCATAGGAGCAGAGGTCAAGACTGAGGCAGGTCCATTCAGAGAATGACTTTCGTGGAGGGGTGACCTCAGCTCTGGGCTTCCCGGCAGCCATGGCAAAAAGGGAAAGACGTGCCACTTATGACCAGATCTGTCCTGTGATCTGTTCTTGGGAGAGGGATGGTCTCCTCTGTACTATAGTCTAAGAGCAGGTAGTGGGTTAATTTTTTATCCCCCCAAGAGATATGTCTGCGGACCCTCACTACCTGTGAATGGGGTGTTATTGAGAAATAGGGTGTTTGCAGATGTAATGAGGTTGAGATGAGGTTGTACTGGAGGAGGGTGGGCCCTAATTCAATGACGGTGACTTGCGATCCTTCCCCAGCCGGCTCCTTAATTCACTGGGACCTGATTTTTTACCCTTACTGCAACACTGCAACGAGGAGCCCTCTAGGTTCCAACCTTCGGGTCTCTGCCCCGTCTGTGCCTCCCTGACCAGCAGTGGGGTCTCAGCAACACCTTTTTTTTTTTTTTTTTTTTTTGAGACAGACTCTCGCTCTGTCACCCAGGCTGGAGTGCAGTGGTGCGATCTCGGCTCACTGCAACCTCCGCCTCCCAGGTTCAAGCCATTCTTCTGCCTCAGCCTCCTGAGGAGCTGGGACTACAGGCACCCGCCACCACGCCCGGCTAATTTTTGTATTTTTAGTAGAGACGGGGTTTCACCTTGTTAGCCAGGATGGTCTCGATCTCCTGACCTCGTGATCCGCCGACCTTGGCCTCCCAAAGTGCTGGGATGACAGGCGTGAGCCACCGCACCTGGCCCTCTTCCCTCCTTTTGTCTCTGATATCCACGGCTCTCCCAACCTCCACATTCCTTGACTATCCCACGGGTCCAACCTGGGGTTCAGCGTATTGTCATATCACTGGCATTTTATTTTATTTTATTTTAGGATGGAGTCTCACTCTGTCTCCCAGGCTGGAGTGCAGTGGTGTGATCTCAGCTCATTGCAACGTCCGCATCCCGGGTTCAAGCGATTCTCCTGCCTCAGCCTCCCGAGTAGCTGGGACTACAGGTGCCCATCACCACGCCTGGCTACTTTTTTGTATTTTTAGTAGACATGGGGTTTCGCCATGTTGGCCAGACTGACCTCGTGATCTGCCCACCTCGGCCTCCCAAACAGCGGGGATGACAGGCGTGAGACACCGTGCCCAGCTAATCTTGTATTTTTAGTAGAGATGGGGTTTCATTGTGTTGGCCAGACTGGTCTCGAACTCCTGACCTCAGGTGATCCGCCTGCCTCAGCCTCCCAAAGTGCTGGGATGACAGGCGTGAGCCACCGCATCTGGCTGGTAGTGCTATTTATACAGCTCTCCTATCTCATCTCTAGTACTCTAGGGATATTGCACCTCCTCCAATCTCCTCCTTTGCAGACTCCTCACCATCCTGGAATGTCCGTGCCTCCAGGCTGAGTGCAGCGAAATCAAACAGCTTCACAAAGCGTCTATCCAAGGGTAGCCCTATAGCGGGTGTCACCTGTTCAGAGGACCCCACTGCAATGCCAACCCCCCATCCACCACATGCCTTTCACTGCTGGTTGCTCTTCCTTTCCCATCTCATAGTCCTAAATAATCATCTAGTGTCCACCACAAATGTCTTTTTAGCCTGTATCACACACAGGCAGACCACCTAGATATATCTACACACCTGCACTGCGTCCCCAGATGTGTACACAGTACAGGACAGCGACATATTTCTTCACACATGCAAAAAAATCTATAGACATAGCTGCAGCCCATCCACAGATATGTACACAGTACACAACAACAGCTACATGCTTCCACACACATGCAGGGCGTCTACAGACACCTACTAACCTGCAGAACATCTATACCACGCTACACACCTGCAGGACATCCGCTGACACCTACGCACCTGCAAGACGTCTATGGATATCTACGCACCTGCAAGGCATCTACAATCTACACACCTGCAGGGCATCTACAGACACCTACACACATAGAGGTTGTCTACAGACTACACACTTTCCGAGTGTCTGCAGTCTACACACCTGCAGGACATCTACAGACATCTACACACATAGAGGGTATCTACAGACATCTACATACCTGCAGGGTGTCTACAGACATCTACACACCTCCAGGGGGTCTACAGACATCTACACACCTTCTGAGTGTCTACAGTCTACACACCTGCAGGGCGTCTGCAGACATCTACACACCTGCAGGGTGTCTACAGACATCTACTCACCTGCAGGACATCTACAGACAACTACACACATAGAGGGTGTCTATAGACATCTACACAGCTTCTGGGTGTCTACAGTTGACACACCTGCAGGACATCTACAGACATCTACACATATAGAGGGTGTCTTAAGACATCTACACACCTTCTGATGTCTACAGTCTACACACCTGCAGGGCATCTGCAGACATCTACACACCTGCAGGGCGTCTACAGACATCTACACACATAGAGGGTGTCTACAGACATCTACACACCTTCCAGACATCTACAGTCTACACACCTGCAGGGCGTCTAGAATCTACACACCTGCAGGACATCTACAGACATCTACACACCTGCAGGGCATCTACAGACATCTACACACACAGAGGGTGTCTACAGACATCTACACACCTTCCAGACATCTACAGTCTACACACCTGCAGGGCGTCTAGAATCTACACACCTGCAGGACATCTACAGACATCTACACACCTGCAGGGCATCTACAGACATATACACACACAGAGGGTGTCTACAGACATCTACACACCTTCCAGACATCTACAGTCTACACACCTGCAGGGCGTCTAGAATCTACACACCTGCAGGGCATCTACAGACATCTACACACATAGAAGGTGTCTACAGACATCTACACACCTGCAGGGCATCTACAGACATCTACACACGTAGAAGGTGTCTACAGACATCTACACACCTGCAGGGCATCTACAGACATCTACACACATAGAAGGTGTCTACAGACACCTACACACCTTCTGGGTGTCTAAAGTCTACACACCTGCAGGGCATCTACAGACGCTTACACACCTTCAGGGCATCTACAGACATCTACATACACAAGAGTATCTTTCAGACTGTGTACTGCAAACTTCCGGTGTTGACAACATTTCTCATGAAAGTATCTGAAAAACGCCCAGTGCTTTGGAACCGTGGCTCAGGTATGGAAGGTCCAGATCTAGGCATTTCATAAAAGCTGTTCACGTCACTGTACCTTCCAGAGCAGCCGTCCGTTTGACTGTGTGCACTTAACTGGGGGTAACCCTCATATTCTGTGTCCCTAGGTGAGTAATGATTCTATTAGCCACCCTGAACTCTGATCTCCGTTCCAGGCAAGACCCCAGAGGACAGATGGGTCCTCACGAGGCAACCATATCAACACGACCTGTTCTTGCCACGAGTTGTCAGCGTTTGCAAATTGCTCGTAATTGTGTATCAACGGGCAGAAGAGAAAGACGGTGCTGTGTGCTCTTATGATGGTATTGATTTTCAATGACACCCTCTCTCTTGGAGCTGTTTGTGTTGTGTCTTTGGCTTGAACGACAGCGGAGTTTCTGGAGGGTATGCAACGGTGCCTCTCGGGGGGTAGCTGGAACCTCACACCCAGAATTTCTCATACGTGGTCCCCGTATCATGTCAGACATGAGATTCCTATTTATGGCTGTGTTGCCTGGAAGCCACGGAGATGTTTAAAGGATCACAGATGTCATACGTGTAGTGAGACCCTCTTTCTTTCAGCGTGGGTTTGGGATATGTCCAGGGCACACCTGCTGTGTGCAACGTGCAGGACAGGTCTTGGGAGAGACAGCGGGGAATGAGGTGGGATCCCTGTTATTAACTTTTAAAAACACAATATATACATTTAGAAAGGGGAAGAAGACTTTATGTCTGGTAAAGAGAGAGGGCCGGGCATGGTGGCTCACACCTGTCATCCCAACACTTTGGGAGGCTGAGGCGGGTGGATCACCTGAGGTCAGGAGTTTGAGACCAGCCTGGCCAACATGGTGAAACCCCGTCTCTACTAAAAATAATAAAATTAGCCAGGCATAGTGGCAGGTGCCTGTAATCCTAGCTACTCTGGAGGCTGAGGCAGGAGAATCGCTTGAACCCGGGAGGCGGAGGTTGCAGTGAGCCGAGATCATGCCACTGCACTCCAGCCTGGGCGACAGAGCGAGACTCCATCTCAAAAAAAAAGAAAAGAGAAAAGAAAAACAGAAACAATTTTGCATCAACTTCAAGGAAAGCATTTTATTCTTCCCGACGGCCTCCTAAGAAACGGGGAAAAGAAAAGCAGAAACACAGCACTTTGGGAGGCCGAGGCAGGCAGATCACTTGAGGACAGGAGTTCAAGACCAGCCCGGCCAACATGGGGAAACCCTGTCTTTTCTAAACATTAGCCGGGCGTGGTGGTGGACGCCTGTAGTCCCAGCTCCTCAGGAGGCTGAGGCAGGAGAATGACTTGAACCAGGAACGTAGAGGTTGCAGTGAGCTGAGATCATACCATTGCACTACAGCCTGGTGACAGAGTGAGACTCCGTCTCAAAAAAAAAAAAAAAAAAAAAAGAAAGAAAAAGAAAAACAGAAATAATTTGGCAGCAACTTCAAGGAAAGCATTTTATTCTTCCCGACAGCCTCCTAAGAAAGGGGGAAAAGAAAAACAGAAACACAGCACTTTCGGAGGCCAAGGCGGGCAGATCACTTGAGGCCAGGAGTTCAAGATCAGCCTGGCCAACATGGCAAAATGCTATCTCTACTAAAAATACAAACATTAGCCGGGCATGGTGGCGGGCACCTGTAATCCCAGCTACTCGGGAGGCTGAGGCAGGAGAATGGCTTGAACCAGGAACATAGAGGTTGCCGTGAGCCGAAATCACGCCACTGCACTCCAGCCTGGGCGACAGAGCGAGACTCCGTCTCAAAAAAAACAAAGAAAAAGAAAAGAAAAATAGAAACAATTTTGCAGCAACTTCAGGACAAGCGTTTTATTCCTCCCAATGGGCTGCTGAGAAAGGGGGAAACCCCCCCAGGCCCAGGCCCACAGAAGATTGCTTTGTATTTGAAGCAGGGAGAAAAAGTTCAAAGAAAGTCTCTTGCTTGTATTCCTCTCCTCTCCACCCCCCGGCTTCATCCCTTATAACTATTATTTAATGAATTTTTATTAGAAAAGCATGGCTGTGCTTATGAATTTTTTTCTTCCCTCTGAAACCAGGAGCGGGGGGCGTGTTTTTGCTGGCATTAGCCTCTGTGTGTTTTAATAACAGGTTGCACCGAGGTTCACTCCGAAGCCGTAAGCTCACAAAGGGGAACTCTTCGGGAAAGGAAACGATAGGCCTCATTCCGGAGCGAGGGGCCCCCCTTTGAAGTGAAGACAGGAAATGGGAACATGCCTGCCTGGGTCCCCACGGACCCCCCCGTCTTTCTTCCTCTGACTTTCCACCCTCTCCCGGGGCCTGAGGAGCACCACAGGAAGGAGGAGAAAGGGTGAAGGCAAACATCCACTTTCTTTTTCCCGGAATGAAATCACTACTATTTGCCTTGACATTTTATGTTTTGTTTTCCCTGCAGGAAACGTGAAAAGACAAACACGGACAGGGATCTGTTTCTAAAGTAAAGTTTATTTGTTTGTTTATTAATTTATCTATTTATTTATTGTAAGACGGAGTTTTGCTCTTGTTGCCCAGGCTGGAGGGCAACGGCGCGATCTCGGCTCACTGCAACCTCCGCCTCCCGGGTTCAAGCGATTCTCCTGCCTCAGCCTCCCAAGTAGCTGGGATTACAGGCATGCACCATCACCCCTGGCTAATGTTTGTATTTTTAGTAGAGACGGGGTTTCACCATGTTGGACAGGCTGGTCTCGAACTCCTGACCTCGTGATCCACCCGCCTCAGCCTCCCAAATTGCTGGGATGACAGGCGTGAGCCACCGTGCCCGGCCGGGATGTTTTTAAAGTAAAATTTATTTATTTATTTATTTATTTATTTATTTATTTATTTATTTACTTTGAGACGGAGTTTCCCTCTTGTTGCCCAGGCTGGAGTGCAATGGCATGATCTCGGCTCACTGCAACCTCCGTATCCTGGGTTCAAGCAATTCTCCTGCCTCAGCCTCCCAAGTAGCTGGGATTATAGGCATGCACCACCGTGCCTGGCTAATGTTTGTATTTTTAGTAGAGATGGGGTTTCACCGTGTTGGCCAGGCTGGATTTGAACTCCTGACCTCAGATGATCCTCCTGCCTCGGCCTCCCAAAGCTCTGGAATTACAGGCGTGAGCCACCATGCCCGGCCGGGGTCTGTTTTTAAAGTAAAATTTATTTATATTTATTTATTTACTTACTTACTTACTTACTTACTTACTTACTTTGAGACGCAGTTTCGCTCTTATTGCCCAGCCTGGAGTACAATGGCGTGATCTCGGCTCACTGCAACCTCCACATCCCTGGTTCAAGCGATTCTCCTGCCTCAGCCTCCCGAGTAGCTGGGATTACAGGCACCCGCCACCACACCTGCCTAACTTTTGTATTTTTTAGTAGAGACGGGGTTTCACCATGTTGGCCAGGATGGTCTCAATCTCTTGACCTTGTCATCCACCCACCTCGGCCTTCCAAGGTGCTGGGATTACAGACGTGAGCCACCATGCCTGACCTATTTTTATTTTTTTACATTTATTTATTTATTTTTTTTTTGGAGACAGAGTCTCACTCTGTCGCCCAGCCTGGAGTGCAATGGCGGGATCTCAGCTCACTGCAACCTCGGCCTCCCGGGTTCAAGTGATTCTCCTGCCTCAGCCTCCCAAGTAGCTGGGATTACAGGTGCCCCCCACCACTCTCTGTTAATTTTTTTTTGTATTTTTAGTAGAGACAGGCTTTTGCTATGTTGTCCAGGCTGGTCTCAAACTCCTAACCTTGGCCTCCCAAAGTGCTGGGATTATAGGTTTAAGTCACCAGGCCTGGCCTTTGTTTTTTTTTTTTTGTTTGTTTGTTTGTTTGTTTGTTTTTAATTTTACTTGAAGTTCTGGGGTACATGTGCAGAACATGCAGGTTTGTTATATAGGTATACATGTGCCATGGTGGTTTGCTGCACCCATCAACCCGTCATCTACATTAGGTGTTTCTCCTAATGCTCTCCCTCCCCTAGCCTCCAACCCACCAACAGGCCCTGGTGTGTGATGTTCCCCTCCCTGTGTCCCTCTGTTCTCATCATTCAACTCCCACTTATGAGTGAGAACATGCGGTGTTTGGTTTTCTGTTCTTGCGTGAGTTTGCTGAGAATGATGGTTTCCAGCTTCATCCATGTCCCTGCAAAGGACATGAACTCATCCTTTTTCATGGCTGCATAGTATTCCACGGTGTCTATGTGCCACATTTTCTTTATCCAGTCTATTGTTGATGGGCATTTGGGTTGGTTCCAAGTCTTTGCTGTTGTGAATAGTGCCTCAATAAACATACGTGTGCATGTGTCTTTATAGTAGAATGATTTATAATCCTTTCGGTATATACCCAGTGATGGGATGGCTGGGTCAAATGGTACTTCTTGTTCTAGATCCTCGAGGAATCATCACACTGTCTTCCAGAACGGTTGAACTTATTCACCTCCCACCATCGAGAGTAAGAGCTTTCCTATTTTTCCGCATCCTCAGAAAAGCAAACACTGCATGTTCTCACTGGTAAGTGGGAGTTGAACAGTGAGAACACATGGACACAGGGAGGGGAACATCACACACCAGGGCCTGTGGGGGGATGGAGGGCAACAGGATGGAGAGCGTTAGGACAAATACCTAGTGCATGTGGGGCTTAAAACTTAGATAATGGGTTGATAGGAGCAGCAAACCCCCATGGCACGTGTATAGCTACATAACAAACCTGCACGTTCTGCACATGTACCCCAGAATGTGTTCAGTTAACTCACATTTACTTACTTTTACTTAAGTATGACTTTTTTAAAGTAAAATTTAAAAAATTAATTAATTAGCACATGTATCTCAGAAGTTAAAGTAAAATGTAAAAAATTAATTAATTAGGCTGGGCGCGGTGGCTCACGCCTGTCATACCAGCATTTTGGGAGGCTGAGGCGGGCAGATCATAAGGTCAGGAGACCGAGATCATCCTGGCTAACACGGTGAAAACCTGTCTCTACTAAAAATACAAAAATTAGCCGGGCGTGGTGGCGGGTGCCTGTAGTCCCAGCTACCCGGGAGGCTGAGGCAGGAGAATGGCGTGAACCCGGGAGGCGGAGCTTGCAGTGAGCCAAGATCGCGCCACTGCACTCCAGCCTGGGCGACAGAGCGAGACTCTGTCTCAAAAAAAAGATTAATTAATTAATTAAAAAAATAAAAATAAGTAACAGAATCAGAAGGATGAGGTGGAAGGATCTCTTGGGCCAGAGAGGTGGAGGCTGCAGTGAGCCGAGATCGCACCACTGCACTCCAGCCTGGGTGACAGAGGAAGACCATAAGAAAAAAAAAAAAAAAAGAAGAAGAAAAAAAAAGAAAAGAAAAGAAGAGAAGAGGAGGGTAGGGGATGAGAGGGGGAGGAGAGTGAGAAGTGGGGGAGGGGAGGGGAAGAGAGGAGGGGAGGGGAGGGGAAGATGGGAGGGGAGGATGGGAGAGGATGGGGGGAAAGGAGAGGGGAGGGGAGGAGGGGAGGGGAAGAGAGGAGGAGAGGGGACGGGAGGGGAAGATGGGAGGGAGGGGAGGATGGGAGGAGATGGGGGGAAAGGAGAGGGGAGGGGAGGAGGGGAGGGGAGGGGAAGATGGGAGGGAGGGGAGGATGGGAGGGGAGGGGAGGAGGGGAGGGGAGGAGGGGAGGGGAAGAGGGGAGGGGAGGAGGGGAGAGGAGGAGGGGAGAGGAGGACCGGAGGGAAGGGGAGTATGGGAGGGGGGAAGGGGAAGGAGAGGGGAGGGGAGGAGGGGAGGGGAGGGGAGGGGAGGGGGAGGGGGAAAGGAGAGGGGAGGGGAGGAGGGGAGGGGAGGAGGGGAGGGAAGGAGGGGAGGGGAGGAGGGGAGGGGAGGAGGGGAGGGGAGGGGATGCGAGGGGGAGGGGGAAAGGAGAGGGGAGGGGAGGAGGGGAGGGGAGAAGGGGAGGGGAGGGGAGGATGGGAGGGAGGGGATGGGGAGGGGAAAGGAGAGGGGAGGGGAGGAGGGGGAGTAGAGGGGGGAGGGGATGGGGGAGGGGAGGAGGGGAGTGGCGAGGGCAGGGGAGGGGAGGGGGGAGGGCAGGGGAGGGGAGGGGAGGAGAGGGGAGGGGAGGGGAGGACAGGGGAGGGGAGGGGAGGAATTCAGCACTTGAACGGTAAATGTAGTAGCTGCAGGGAATAAAATCAATTTCGTGGCATCATTGTGAGGAAAGAGGAAATAGGGTGTGTAGCCCCACGTAAACTTTGCACACAAAAAATCTTGCATTTTCCCTTGTGCATATCAAACGCTTTGGTTTCCCATTCCATTCATTCTTGGCAAAATAAAACTTCCTGTTTTTCAGGAAAACAAGCAAGCCGAAGACCTTCTTTTGCCAGGGCTACAAACTGACGGAGAAATATGGGCTCTGACTTCGGATGTGAGAAGCACTGGAGACGTTCGAACTTCACTGCCAAGTTCACGACCCCCCCAAAGACGTCTACGGTTTTGTTTGCAGGATGACAGTGTCCACGTATCAAAAAGACAGAGATTCAGCTTCCCTTGGAATTCATAGGATTGCAAGACTCAAGAACAAAAAGTACTTGGGAAAGAGGAAAAAAAAATGAGCTTGGAATTCCATTCAAGCCAAAACCATTTGAAAACAGTAAGAAGCATGAGATGTATCCAAAATGTGGCCGGCCCATCATTCCGTGGGCTGCCGAAAGAGACTTTTCCATGGTTCTGCTCCCAAAGATGATCCTCTTTCGGAATAAAAATGCTTTCACAGCAGGACTCTTCCTCACAGAGAGCCACGATGCGAATGTTTTCGTTGGTCCTTGCGTCTTCCGGCTGCAGCTCTGGGAGGCAACCGAAATTCTCTGCACCATTACTCCCCGTAAGAGTGTCAGCCGCAGAGAAGATGGAAAAGCAACAAATCCACAGCCGGAGAAGCCACCATTCTGATGGGCTAAACCCCGCAGGTCAGTTTCTTAGATTCCTGAGTCAGCCATAACAAAGGACCAGGAATGATGATGCATGCCACTGGAATTCATCCCCATCAAGTCCTGGAGACCAGGAGTCTGAGGTCAAGGAGTCTCAGGACCATGTTCCCTCCAGAGGCTCTAAGGGAGGGTCCTTCCTGCCTCTCCCAGTCCTGGAGACCAGGAGTCTGAAGTCAACATGTCTCAGGGCCATGCTCCCTCCAGAGGTTCTAAGGGAGGGTCCTTCCTGCCTCTCCCAGTCCTGGAGACCAGGAGTCTGAGGTCAAGGAGTCTCAGGGCCATGCTCCCTCCAGAGGCTCTAAGGGAGGGTCCTTCCTGCCTCTCCCAGTCCTGGAGACCAGGAGTCTGAGGTCAAGGAGTCTCAGGGCCATGCTCCCTCCAGAGACTCTAGAGGAGGGTCCTTCCTGCCTCTCCCAGTCCTGGAAACCAGGAGTCTGAGGTCAAGGAGTCTCAGGGCCGTGCTCCCTCTGGAGACTCTAAGGGAGGATCCTTCCTGCCTCTCCCAGCTCCTGGGGGCTCCAGGCATCCCTGGGCTTGTGGCTGCATCACTCCAGTCTCTGCCTCCGTCTCCACGTGGCCTTCTCCTCTGTGTCTGTGTCTCCTCTTCTGTGTCTTAGAAGGACACCTGTCATTGGATGTAGGATCCACCTTAATCCAGCATGATCTTATTTTGAGATCCTTAACTTTGCTATGTATGCAGATACCCTCTTTCCAAATATAAAGTCCCATTCATAGGTTCTAGGGGGTAGGATATAAACATATGTTTTGGGGTCACCAATCAACCCATTACATTTGTATCCAGTTCCTTCTGGAGACTCTAGGGGAAGGTCCTTCCTGCCTCTCCCAGCTCCTGGGGGCTCCAGGCATCCCTGGGCTTGTGGTCGCATCACTCCAGTCTCTGCCTCCGTCTCCACGTGGCCTTCTCCTCTGTGTCTGTGTCTCCTCTTCTGTCTCTTAGAAGGACACCTGTCGTTAGATTTATGGTCCACCCTAATCCAGGATGACCTCATCTCCAGATCTTCCACTTAATCACATCTGCAGAGACCCTGTTTCCAAATAATGTCCCATTCACAGATTCCAGATGATCAATACATGGACAGGTCTTTTGAGGGGGCCACGGTTCACTTCACTTCAGTTGTATCCAGTTCCTTCTGGAGGCTCTAGGGGAGGGTCCTTCCTGCCTCTCCCAGCTCCTGGGGGCTCCAGGCATCCCTGGGCTTGTGGCCCCATCACTCCAGTCTCTACCTCCTTTCACAGGTTCTTGGGTTAGAATATGAACATATTTTTGGGGGGTACCATAGTTCAATCCAGTTCAACTGTATGAACTTCCCTCTGGAGACTCTAAAGGAGGATCCTTCCTGCCTCTCCTAGCTCCTGGGGGCTCCAGGCATGCCTGGGCTTGTGGCCCCATCACTCCAGTCTCTACCTCCTTTCACAGGTTCTTGGGTTAGAATATGAACATATTTTTGGGGGGTACCATAGTTCAATCCAGTTCAACTGTATGAACTTCCCTCTGGAGACTCTAAAGGAGGATCCTTCCTGCCTCTCCCAGCTCCTGGGGGCTCCAGGCATCCCTGGGCTTGTGGCCTCATCACTCCAGTCGCTGCCTCCATCTCCACGTGGCCTTCCTCTCTGTGTCTACGCTTGTGTCTATGTTTCCTCTTCCGTCTCTTAGGAGGACGGTAGTCGTTAGATTTATGGTCCTCTTCTGTCCCTTACAAGGACACCTGTTATTGGATTTAAGACCCTCCCTAATCCAGGATGACCTCATTTCAGATCCTTCCCTTAAAGACATCTGCAAAGACCCGGTTTCTACATCAAGTCGGGAACCTTAGAGTCCTCATCCTATTCCTCTCGTGGAATTTGGCTATAGGTGTTTTGAACACACCTCAACAAAGGGTTATGGTGATGAACTGACACACTCCAAGTGGAAGCACCTAAGGTCTTCCACTGGGGCTACGCTTTTTGAGAATGAATTTGTTGTCCATGAAACGGCACCACCCAGGATCTGGAGAATGTCTCCCCTAAGACAGGCTGTGAGCATGGACTCTTACTAAACACTCCATGAGCCTGGGCTGGGTGCGGTGGCTCACATTTGTAATCCTAGCACTTTGGGAGGCTCAGGTGGGCTGATCACAAGGTCAGGAGTTCCAGACCAGCCTGGCCAACATGGTGAAACCCCATCTCTACTAAAGATACAAAAATTAGCCAGGTGTAGTGGTTCATGCCTGTAATCCCAGCACTTTCGGAGGCTGAGGCAGGCGGGTCACGAGGTCAGGAGATCGAGACCATCCTGGCTAACATGGTGAAACCCTGTCTCTACTAAAAATACAAAAAATTAGCCAGGCGTGGTGGCGGGCGCCTGTAGTCCCAGCCACTCAGGAGGCTGAGGCAGGAGAATCGCTTGAACCCGGGAGGTGGAGTTTGCAGTGAGCCGAGATTGCACCATTGCACTCCGGCCTGGGCAACAAGAGTGAGACTCTGTCTCAAAAATAAACAAATAGGCCGGGCGCAGTGGCTCACGACTGCCATCTGAGCACTTTGGGAGGCCGAGGCGGGTGGATCACGAGGTCAAGAGATCGAGACCAGCCTGGCCAACATGGTGAAACCCCATCTCTACTAAAAATACAAAACTTAGGTGGGTGTGGTGGTGGATGCCTGTAGTCCCAGCTACTCAGGAGGCTGAGGCAGGAGAATCTCTTGAACCCGGGAGGTGGAGTTTGCAGTGAGCCGAGATTGCACCACTGCACTCCAGCCTGGGTGACAGAGTGAGACTGTCTCAAAAATAAATAAATAGGCCAGGTGCGGTGGCTCACGACTGTCATCCGAGCACTTTGGGAGGCCGACGCGGGGGGATCATGAGGTCAGGAGATCGAGACCATCCTGGCCAACATGGTGAAACCCGGTCTCTACTAAAAATACAAAAATTAGCCGGGCGTGGTGGCAGATGCCTGTAGTCCCAGCTACACGGGAGGTTGAGGCAGGAGAATCGCTTGAACCTGGGAGGCGGAGTTGCAGTGAGCCGAGATTGCACCATATTGCACTCCAGCCTGGGCAACAGAGTGAGACACTGCCTCAAAAATAAATAAATTAATTAATTAATTAATTAATTAAGAGAAAATGACAGACCCCATGACCTGCCACAAGATTCTAAGCTCCATGCCAGAGGAGAAGGTGCTTTTCAGAAACAGACCAAGTGGATGAAGTTAAGAGGCAAAAATGTGAAGCCGAACGCTGCTCTGTGCAGAGAAAATTGGCAAAGGCCATTCGAACCGGTGGCAACGTGGTCCAAGCTCATCATTAACTTGCCCTGGACCTAGAGGTGTCAATTAGAAGGAGCATTGTATCAGCCATCTTCCCCGTGGTTCTCCCAGCATCGTCCACGCCACCCGTCACGCCGCCGTCGGGAGCCTGGCTGGCTGGCTCTCTTAACTTAACTGCATTTTCCGCTCACGGTAAGCGATCTTGCGAAGCTGACTTTTTTTTTTTTTTTTCTTTTTGCCTGGGAGACGTCCCTTGTGAAAGAAGGAGGGTTTGCATTGGCTGGCTTCAGAAATACGATTGCCTCATTTGGCAGTCTACATATTTCTTAATATAAATGAACATGACCTGCCTCGTACTTATAGGTGAATGGGAAAAAAAGTGCATATATATACATATGTACATATATATACACACATATATACATATAAGCACACATATATATACTATATATACATATATACACATATATACATATATACACACATATATACACAGATATACATATATACACATATATACATATATACACATATATACACTGATATATATACATATATACACATATATACATATATACACACATATATACACAGATATACATATATACACATATATACATATATACACATATATACACTGATATATATACATATATACACATATACACATATATACACATATACACAGATATACATATATACACATATATACATATATACACATATATACTCTGATATATATACATATATACACACATATATACATATATACACATATAAACACACTATATAACATATGCACACACAAATATATACATATGTCCAGACATATATACATATAAGCAGACATATATACACTATATATATGCATATATACATATATACACACATATATACATATATACACAGATATATATACATATATACATATATACACAGATATATATACATATATACATATATACACATATATACACTGATATATATACATATATACACACATATATACATATATACAAACATATATACACATATATACAGACTATATACACATATAGACACACACATATATACATATGTACACACATATATAGATATATACACACTATATATACACACATATACACACATATATACATATATACACACATATATTTACATATATATACACACACATATATGCACATATATATACACACGTATATATACATATTCAGAGTACGGAGAGGTATAGAGAGATGGGAAGCAGGTTAATGGTTGCCCAGGCTAAATGGAGAAACCTGAGACTGATGGCTGAGTGGGCTTGGGGTTTCTCTTTAGCGTGATAAAAACGCTCTGGAGTCTAACAGATGGTCACACCCTGTTGCAAATATCCTGAAAGCTACTGATCACGGTTTCCTACGTTATATGAATGATACTGTAACAACAAGAACAAAAAAAGAAATTAAAAAAATGTTGTTAAGATCAGGCAGGGCTGTCTGCCTCAGAGTATCATTAATGAGGTCATTAGCACACATGAGTCTGGGGTTCTCCGTGACGACTAAAATAACCCAGAAAACGCGTCTCGTATTTCTCCATCCGTATTGAGAAACGGGATATTCTGCAAAGCCGTGAAGGTTCGAGACAGGTGCAGACGGCACGGCCACCCAAACAGATGGGAGGCTTGCGTGAACACAGAGTGCTGGGAAGATTTAAAAGGCAGGACCCTAAACTCAGGGGCTCGGCAAAGGCGACCTTCAGTCTCACGTTCCTCAACGTCCTAACGCCTGACATTTAAAACAAATATCCACGCCTGTGCCATGTCCCCGAGAGCCACACTTTCAGAACGGCAGCTTCTGGGAACCCCAGAAAATAGGCACGGAGCCCCAGACACTCAAAGTGTCATCAGATAGGCATGAGGGAAATCCAATATCCCGTGGGATTTCTGAGACAATGTTAAGTTTGCTCTTTGTTACTTATTTATTTATTTATTTATTTATTTATTTATTTATTTATTTGAGAAGGAATCTCACTCTGTCACCCAGGCTGGAGTGCAGTGGCGTGATCTCGACTCACTGCAACCTCCACCTCCCAGGTTCATGCCATTCTCCTGCCTCAGCCTCCCGAGTGGCTGGGACTACAGGCACCTGCCACCACGCCCGGCTGACTTTTTGTATTTTTAGTAGAGATGGGGTTTCACCGTGTTAGCCAGGATGGTCTCGATCTCCTGACCTCGTGATCCGCCTGCCTCGGCCTTCCAAAGTGCCGGGATGACAGGCGTGAGCCACCGCGCCCAGCCTTAAGTGTGCTCTTTGCAAATGGTTCTCCAAGGGAATATATATTTGGGGCCTGGCTCTCTTTTCTTTCCTTTTTGCTTTTTGTTTTGTTCTCTGGTGTGTGTGGGTTTTTTGTTTGTTTCTTTGTTTTTTTTTTTTTGTTTGTTTTGTTCTCTGGTGTGTGTGGGTTTTTTGTTTGTTTCTTTGTTTTTTTTTTATTTTGTTTTGTTTTTTGAGACAAGATTTTGCTATGTCATCCAGGCTGGAGTACAGTGGCTGGATCACGGTTCACTGCAGCCTCTACCTCCCGGCCTTCAGCAATCCTCCCACCTCAGCCTCTTGAGTAGCTACGACTACAGACACGCAGCACCGCGTCCAGCTAATTTTTGTGTATTTATTTTAGAAATGGGGTCTTGCTGGCCGGGTACGGTGGCTCACGCCTGTCATCCCAGCACTTTGGGAGGCTGAGGCGGGTGGATCACGAGGTCAGGAGATCGAGACCATCCTGGCTAACACGGTGAAACCCTGTGTCTACTAAAAATACAAAGAAAAAAAGAAATAGCCGGGCGTGGTGGCGGGCACCTGTAGTCCCAGCTACTTGGGAGGCTGAGGCATGAGAATGGCGTGAACCCAGGAGACGGAGCTTGCAGGGAGCCAAGATCGCGCCACTGCCCTCCAGCCTGGGTGACAGAGTGAGACTCCGCCTCAAAAAAAAAAAACAACTGAGGTCTCGCTATGTTGCCCAGGCTGGTCTCAAATTCCTGAGCTCAAGCGATCTTCACACATCAGCCTCCCAAAGGGCTGGGTTACAAGTGTGAGCCACCATGCCCGGCCCACGGCTCTTTTCTTTTCTTTTTTTTTTTTATTTTTTTGAGATGGAATCTCGAGAAGTCACGGTGGCCGAGCGGTTAAGGCGTTGGACTCGAGATGGAATCTTGCTCCTCTTGCCCGTGCTGGAGTGCAATGGCATGATCTCAGCTCACTGCAATCTCTGCCAACTGGGTTGAAGTGATTCTCCTGCCTCAGCCTCCCGAGTAGCTGGGAATACAGGCACCTGCCACCACACCTGGCTAATTTTGTATTTTTAGTAGAGACGGGGGTTTCTCCATGTTGGTCAGGCTGGTCTTGAACTCCTGACCTCAGGTGATCCACCCACCTCGGCCTCCCAAAGTGCTGGGATGACAGGCGTGAGCCACCACGCCCAGCCGGCTCTCTTTTATATAGCATTATCTGAAATACTTATTAGGCAGAAATTAGCACTTCAGCTGTGCATGGAAAAGTCTTTTACGAGTCTCCAATAAACCAATGAGAATTCCCTGAAAGGGACGTACAGTCTACAGAACAACGTTCTTTCCTGAAGCTCAAACCGTGTTTTTAGTCCCCGTACTCAGCCTCACTCTGCACATTGCTTAGGTAAGAAGAGAAAATCTCAGGAATGATATCAGTCACTCAACACCATCCCCAACCTTTCGGAAACTCAGTCCAGCTCAGAATGAAGTGGACCCGCGTGCAAATCGCAGCTTGCAGGACAGTCCACCCCAGCCCAGAGGTCTGCCACAGAGGGCGGCCACCGTTGTCTGTGTAACAGACGTCAAGGATACCTGGGACCCTTGGAAGAGTCATCTTTCTTGGCAAAAGGCTTTGCTGGTGAGATGAAAGACCTTCAGATGAGGAGATGATTCTAGAGTATCTGGGTGGACCCAAAGTCCAGTGACAGGTGTCCTTGTAAGAGACAGAAGAGGAGACACAGACACAGAGGAGAAGGCCACGTGGAGACGGAGGCAGAGACTGGAGTGATGCGGCCACAAGCCCAGGGATGCCTGGAGCCCTCAGGAGTTGGGAGAGGCAGGAAGGAGCCTCCTCTAGAACCTCTGTAGGGAACCTGGCCCCGACAGACCGTGATCTCAGGCTTCTGGTCTCCAACACTGGGAGAGGATACATCTCTGTTGTTTTAAGCCACCGAGCTTTTAGTCATTTGTTATGGTGGGCCCAAGACACTCCTATTGTATCCCAGTGGAAATCAGGGTGCAGGTGAGCTACCGGTGAGCTATGGGTGAGGTGCTGCAGGTGAGGTACAGGTGAGTTGCTGCAGGTGAGGTACAGGTGAGCTGCTGCAGGTGAGGTACAGGTGAGTTGCTGCAGGTGAGGTGCAGGTGAGCTGCTGCAGGTGAGGTACAGGTGAGCTGCTGCAGGTGAGGTACAAGTGACCTACTGGTGAGCTGCTGCAGGCGAGGTACAGGTGAGGTACAGGTGACCTACTGGTGAGCTACCAGTGAGCTGCTACAAGGGAGCTACACGTGAGCTACAGGTGAGCCGCTGCACGTGAGCTATACCTGAGCTATGGGTGAGCTGCTTCAGGTGAGCTGCTGTAGGTGAGCTACAGGGTATCACTAGTAGTCAGATGGCCTCTTGCTGCAGCATGCTTTCCAAGGAATATCACTTGTATTTACGTCAGAAAAGAAGAAGAAATGTGGGGCAGGAACACAAAAGTTAGGTGCCACCATTGGTGGTGTTGGGACAGGCGTGGGCAACGTACCATCTACACTCAGAGTAAAATACTCTGGCCCCTCATGGTTCCTTAAGATGTAACAAACATCTCCATGTCGTTCTTTCTGTAACACTGAGTAACTCATGACCCTTGTCCGTAGCCTGGAGAAAGGCTTTGGAAATCTATAACTTCTCAGCATTAACAATTACTTAGATATTCTGTTTACAAGACAAGAAGTTACAGATTCCCAAAGCATCTTCCCCATGCTCCCTCCAGAGGTTCTTGGCGAGAAGAGATGGGGAAGGAGACTGGAGCAAAGTCCATTTGACCATATTGTCTGTTCCCTTCCAACCCCAGCCCCGCCCACCCCAGTGGTCTCCTGGGTTCAGTATGATTTCATTACATTAATTAATTGATTAATTAATTGTTTTCAGACAAGGTCGTGCTCTGTCACCCAGGCTGGAGTGCAGTAGCTTGGAGAGCTTCTCAGCATTAACAATTACTTAGACATTCTGTTGAGAAGCTTGCCTGGCCAAACGACGCACCCTCAGTTTCTGGCAATTGGCTCACTCCCGATTGGGAACGGGCTACAGACAAGAGGAGACATGCTTTCACTCTCCTTTCTCTTCGCCGGACGTCTCTTTTTCTCCTCAGAGTGCAGAAACTACCCACTTTCTGATTTCCTAAGACATGACGTCTGGCCGGGCATGGTGGCTCACGCCTGTAATCCCAACACTTTGGGAGGCCGAGGCAGGAGGATCATCTGAGGTCAGGAGTTCAAGACCAGCCTGGCCAATGTGGTGAAGCCCCGTCTCTACCAAAAAAATACAAACATTAGGTGGGTGTGGTGGCGGGCACCTGTAGTCCCAGCTACTCGGGAGGCTGAGGCAAAAGAATTTCTTAAACCTGGGAGGTGGAGGTTGCAGGGAGCCGAGATTGCACCACTGCACTCCAGCCTGGGCAACAGAGTGAAACTCCATCTTAAAAAAAAAAAAAAAGAAGAAGAAGAAGAAGAAGAAGGCTGGACGTGGTGGCCCTCACCTGTCATCCCAGCACTTTGGGAGGCCCAGGTGGGTGGATCACCTGAGGCTGGGAGTTCAAGACCAGTCTCATCAGCATGGAGAAACCCCGTCTCTACTACCAATAAAAAATTAGCTGGGTGTGGTGGTGCGTGCCTATAGTCCCAGCTACTCGGGAGGCTGAGGCAGGAGAATCGCTTGAACTCGGGAGGCGGAGGTTGCAGTGAGTCGAGATCACGCCATTACACTCCAGCCTGGGTGACAAGAGCAAAACTCCATCTAAAAAAAAAAAAAAAAAAAAGGCCAAGTGCAGTGGCTCACACCTGTAATCCCAGCACTTTGGGAGGCCGAGGCGGGCGGATCACGAGGTCAGGAGATCGACGAGACCTTCCTGGCTAACACAGTGAAACCCCGTCTCTACTAAAAATACAAAAAATTAGCCAGGCGTGGTGGCGGCCGCCTGTAGTCCCAGCTACTCGGGAGGCTGAGGCAGGAGAATGGCGTGAACCCAGAAGGCGGAGCTTGCAGTGAGCCGAGATCACACCACTGCACTCCAGCCTGGGCGACAGAGCGAGACTCCGTCTCAAAAACAAAAAAAAAAAGAGTTCTTTTTGAGAACATGCCTTATCCTAATATTGCATGCAACTGCTACAAAAAATACTAACCATCAATGATAGGTTGACTTCTTCTTATTTTTATAAAATGACAACTCTAAAACCCATACACTGAGTCTGTCTATCTTCATGGTTTAAGGCTCAGAGAGAAAGCTGCTTTAATACCCGCTAAAAAGACCACCCGGGGCCGGGCGTGCTGGCTCATGTCTGTCATCCCAGCACTTTGGGAGGCCGAGGCAGGCGGATCACCTGAGGTCAGGAGTTCAAGACCAGCCTGGCCAACATGGTGAAACCCCGTCTCTACTGAAAATACAAACATTAGCCAGGCGTGGTGGTGCACACCTGTGATCCCAGCTACTCGGGAGGCTGAGGCAGGAGGATTGCTTGTACCTGGGAGGCTGAGGTTGCAGTGAGCCGAGATCACACCATTGCACTGCAGCCTGGGTGACAGAGTGAGACTCTGTCTCAAAAAAAGGAAGAGAGAGAGAGACCACCTGGAGAAGCTAAACTTCCAAAGTAATCCTCTTAGTAATCCCATATATGGCCTTCCAAAGGAAAACAGCAGTATTCATTTCCATCTGCCCCTTCCACTGGTCAAATAAATCAACCAAAATGTGTGGTCATACCCCATTTAGCTTCCTGAATGTGTTCCATTCAAACACATAATTTGCATGGGTGACATTTCTCTACTCTGTGTGTGCACGTTGTATTTTATCTTTTCCAACAATCGTTCAACGCGCTTCTGAGAAGGGCATCTTTTCAGATGGGTTACGGTTCCCTGGGGAAAGAGAAGGTTTTTGTACATCTTTGTATGGCCAAATCCTCAGAGAGTGCATAGGAAACAAATTTGTGCTTTTATGATAAAATATACATCCTGTTAATTCACCTGTGTGTGGGGGGAGCAGGTTCTTTTAGCAGGTTCTTCTCTGAAAAAAACTGGTTCTTGAGATGTATTTTGTGTGGCTTTTGTCTTCTAGAAGGATGGGCAGCATTTTCTCACCATAACATCCACTCCCTTTAAATACATATCTTCCTCCCAAGGGTGCATTGTGATTCCAAGAATGTGGGACAGATACAGGAGCTTCCAGACAGACCCCGTGCAGAGGCTGGAAGCTTTATTTAAACAGGTATCAGTGAGTAAATCTGCCCTGCAGTTACAGGGATGTGTTCTTCTGAATGGGACTCGGAAACAGTTCGTCAGGTGGAAAACTCACTGGTTTTCTGAAGAGGTCACTGCACGATGCACTGATTTCTGTGTGAATTGCTTTCTTGGTTGCGGAAGTGGCAGAAAGCTGGGGCTTGCTCTGTTGCCCAGGCTGGAGGGCAGTGGTGCAAACACAGCTTGGGCAGCATTTTTTTTTTTTTTTTTTTTTGAGACGGAGTCTTGCTCTGTGGCCCAGGCTGGAGGGCAGTGGTGCAAACACAGTTTGGGCAGCATTTTTTTTTTTTTTTTTTGAGACGGAGTCTTGCTCTGTGGCCCAGGCTGGAGGGCAGTGGCGTGATCTCGGCTCACTGCAAGGTCCGTGTCCCGGGTTCACGCCATTCTCCTGCCTCAGCCTCCCGAGTAGCTGGGACTACAGGCGCCCGCCACCACGCCCGGCTAATTTTCTTTGTATTTTTAGTAGAGACGGGGTTTCACCATGTTAGCCAGGATGGTCTCGATCTCATGACCTCGTGATCCGCCCGCCTCGGCCTCCCAAAGTGCTGGGATGACAGGCGTGAGCCACTGCGCCCGGCCTCACTGCTGCTTTCAATTCCAGAGCTCAAGTGATTCTCCCACCTGAATCTCCTGTGCAGCTGGCCCCACATGTGTGCACCACCACACAAGGCTAACTTTTTGACTTTATATAGAGACAGGGTCTTGCTATGTTGCCGAGGCTGGTCTTGAGCTCCTGGGCTCAAGCAACTCTGCCTCAGCCTGTCAGAATACCGGGATTACAGGCATGAGCCACCACACCTGGCTAAATTTTTGAGTTTTTGTAGAGACAGGGTCTTGCTATGTTGCCGAGGCTGGTCTTGAACTCCTGGGCTCAAGCCATTCTGCCTCAGCCTCCCAGAGTACTGGGATTACAGGCATGAGTCAACACAGCTGGCTAAATGTTTTATTTTTTGGAGAGACAGGGTCTCACTTTGTTGCCGAGGCTGGTCTTGAACTCCTGGGCTCAAACGATTCTGCCTCAGCCTCCCAGAGTACCGGGATTACAGGCATGAGTCAACACAGCTGGCTAAATGTTTTATTTTTTGGAGAGACAGGGTCTCACTTTGTTGCCGAGGCTGGTCTTGAACTCCTGGGCTCACGCCTGTAATCCCAGCACTTTGGGAGGCTGAGGCAGGCATATCAGAAAGTCAAGAGATCGAGACCATCCTGGCTAACACGGTGAAATCCCGTCTCTACTAAACATACAAAAAATTAGCCGGGCGTGGTGGCGGGCACCTGTAATCCCAGCTACTCGGGAGGCTGAGGCAGGAGGATGGCTTGAACCTAGGAGGTGGAGGTTGCAGTGAGCTGAGATCGCGCCACTGCACTCCAACCTGGGTGACAGAGCGAGACTCCATCAAAAAAAAAAAAAAAAAAAAGTTTCTGCCTGTATTTATTCATTTATTTAGAGACGTGGTCTCACTCTGTCACCCAGGCTGCAGTGCAGTGGTGCAATCATGGCTTCCTGCAGCCTTCACCTCCTGGGATCAAATAATCCTCCTGGGCCGGGCACGGTGGCTCACATCTGTCATCCCAGCACTTTGGGAGGCTGAGGCGGGTGGATCACCTGAGGTCAGGAGCTCAAAACCAGCCTGGCCAACATGGGGAAACCTCGTCTCTACTAAAAATACAAAAGAAATTAGCCAGGCGTGGTGGCGGGCGCCTGTAATCCCAGCTACTCGGGAGGCTGAGGCAGGAGAATCGCTTGAACCTGGGAGGCGGAGGTTGCAGTGAGCTGAGATCAGGCCACTGCCCTCCAGCCTGGCAACAGAGCGAGACTCTGTCTCAAAAAAAATTAAAAAACAAAAACAAAGTATCCTCTTGCCTGCCGAATAGCTTCAACCGTAGGAGAGCACCACCATGCCTGCCTAATTATTTGACTTTTTTTTATTGTTATAAAATGTTTATTCATTTTGTAATTTTTATTGGCTGCATTGTATTTCAGCACAGGATACCCAACAATGATTTATTCAGTTTTTTTATAGCCTTTTTAGAAATCAGTGTATTATACTGTCTTCTCTCTGAGCAGAATACTTTCAAGGATTCTTCCATTGAATTGTTTTATAAGTTTACGCAAGTCCTTATGTGTTAGGTGAGTCTCTTGAAGGCAGCAGATGGTTGATTGGTGAATTCTTTTTTTTTTTTAATTTTTTTATTATTATACTTTAAGTTTTAGGGTACATGTGCACAATGTGCAGGTTTGTTACATATGTAACAAACTTTTTTTGTAGAGATGAGGGTCTCGCTGTGTTGCCCAGGCTGGTCTCAATCTCCTGGGCTCAAGTGATCTTGCTCTTCCGCCTCCAAAAGTGCTTGGATTACAGGTGTGAGCCACCGAGCCCTGCCTGTATTTTTCTTATTATGGTATAGTGCAAAAGTAACTGTGGTTTTGGCTATTATTGTTCATGACAAAAATTTAACTTTTAACTCTCAGCATCTGTGAGTTCAAACAAAAGAAATTAAAATACGTCTGTTTTGGGAAAACGTCTACAGTAGACGACAGACACTATTTTTCTTGGCTCTCTTGCTTATGAGTTCAATATAGGCATGCTTGCAAAGTTTAAAACAACTTTTTTTTTAACGACAACTCCACGAACAAAGGTTTCAGAAAGCTTATCTCCGTGTGTTTGGTCAGTGTTTTTGCTTTCTCTGCATTTTTCTTTAAATCCCTACATTGTCTGCTATTAAACATGAAAGTCTAACACCAACAGAAGCCTCAGAAACAGAAGGACATGTTAGCAGGAGGCGAAGTCTGTGGCTTTTTGTGAGTAATTTGGGAATCTGAGAACTGATGGTAAGAATCTGTTACATAAAAACTCAAAGATCTCATTCCTATTGAAACTGTGTCCATGTGAAAAAGTTAATTTTTTTTTTTTTTTAAATGTGGTCAAGTCCAGAGAAGCCTGCAAGAGAACCCATGGAAAAATCAGAAAGAAATTCAGGGCTGAGACACTTACTTTTCAGTTTGAACTATGCAAAAAAAATGAAGATCTGGACGAGATATCCAGGAAGATTCCATTCATTTTTGAAAAACATTCTTTGCAATTGGCAACAAGCTATTTCTAAGGGAAAGGATCTCTCAAACCATTTGAATATTCTGTTCATTTTTGAAACAGATTCATTACAATTGGCAACAAACATCTATTTCTAAGGGACAGGGTCTCTCAAACCACATGAAACAATAGGAGTGGATTTGCAGAACAAAGCTGAACGTTTTATTTTATTTAGTTCCTGTTATTTTATTTTATTATTCATTTTTTTGAGACAGCGTCTGGCTCTGTCGCCCAGGCTGGAATGCAATGGCGCGATCTCGGCTCAGTGCAACCTCCGCCTCCTGGGTCCAAGCGATTCTCCTGCCTCAGCTTCCTGAGTAGCTGGGATTACAGATACGCACCACCACGCCCGGCTAATTTTTGTATTTTTAGTAGAGACGGGGTTTCACCATGTTGGCCAGGCTGGTCTCGAACTCCTGACCTCAGGTGATCCACCCGCCTCGGCCTCCCAAAGTGCTGGGATGACAGGCGTGAGCCACACCGCGCCCAGCCAAAGCTGAACATTTTAACCATGAAATAACCGTGTGCATTCACCTTTTCACCGAGGCCACAGGAGTCGTCTGCAAAGACCGAACTTGCCTGCGTTTGCCCCTAAAAAACAGCTTGGTCAAGGCTGGAGATGGACACGTTGAGGTCAGCCATGAAAAGCACCTCTGCTAACAGGCAAAGCACCATTTTTCTTCTGTCCGGCAAGACACACACAGGCTGGGTGAAGAGAGGGCTCTGAGCTTCAGACCATGCAGGCCAGAAAAGGAAAAGAACGGTCAAGTTGCACTTTGCAGAATGGCCTGGACACATGGCCTCTGAAACCCCTTCTCTGGCCAAGAGAAGCTTTCACAAACTACCAGGAGTCAGCAGGAAGAACGGACGGTACAGACAATGGACCGTTTAGACTCCAGGCAACTGGGGAGGTGTCGGAGAGGCCCACCTGTCCTCAGCCTCTGAGCCCCCCACAGAGAAAAGCTTCCCCGGCACTGCCCACCCTGTAACCACGGTGGGAACCCTGTGTGGGCAGCTGTGTGCCTCCCCCACTTCCCTCCCAGCTCACATGTGTTTTTTATCACAGCCGGGAAGCAGTCAGGCCGGCCAAATCCAATCATGAACTTTCCTTTACATAAAGAGAGAAAAATCTATGCAAAAAAAAAAAAAAAAAAAAAATTGTCGTTTTTAAAAGTCGATTTCTTTTTCCATTTATTGTTATTATTTTTTGTCTCAAAAATGACTCAATCGTCCTTGCAAGACCGTGCTGGAAAATCCGTGCCACTGTCGAAAAGTGGAACAAAATAATAGTTAAAAGCACACACATCACCGGCCGGGCCCAGACGCGGGTGGATCACGAGGTCAGGAGTTCGAGACCAGCCTGACCAACACGGTGAAACCCCATTGCTACTAAAAATACAAAAATGAGCCGGGCGTGGTGGTGCAGGTGACTGTCATCCCAGCTACTCGGGAGGCTGAGGCAGGAGAGTCGCTTGAACCCGGAGGCGGAGGTTGCAGTGAGCCAAGATCGTGCCCCTGCAGTCCGGCCTGGGCGACAGAGCGAGACTCAGTCTCAAAAAAGAAAATAAATTAATTAAAGAAAGTGGAAAATTAGCAGCTCTGACTTGATTCAAATCAGGGCTTTTTCCTCTGTTTTTTCCCCACCTTCTGGGCGAACGTTGGCTGAGAAGCCGGGAGGTAGGTTTCAGTAAAGGAAGGGGATGGGATACAAGCAAAAGTCAATGATACCTCCCTATCTAAGGCTGGGCGGGTAACACCAGGTACCCCCCACCCCAGAAATGCACGGAGCACCCGGGGCTACTGGTCCCAGAACAACCCTCTGTTTTCAGCCACGGCCGACTCAGGATTTTGTTTTTTCCAATCAGCCTGTCCTCAGGGGAGAGGTTGAGAATTTTTTTTTTTTTAACACTTGAATACAAATATTTATAAGTTTATTTATATCTCACTTTTACAAGATGTACATTCATACTACGGGGAGTCACAAAATACAGTCTGTTGCTGCAACTCAACTTTAAGATTATTGAACGTTAGGAGAATGAGGGCATCACCAGAGAAACTCAGGGTGTTTTTTTTTTTTTTTTTTTTCTACCCCTCACCGCCTGCCGACTGTAACAGAGGGATAGAAACGTGAAGACTGTTGGTTTGGGAAACGGTGTGTGATTTCTTTTCATTTGAAGCAATCCCTGAAAATATCTGTAGATGTATTCGTAACCCGAACGCGGGGGCCGCTATGCCGTAAATCATAACAGGCTCCTTGTATATGGGGAGGGAAAAAAAAAGCAACAGTTTTCAGAAATATAAAAATAAAGGCAAACGCGATGTCAAATTTACAGTCGACATAATTACAATAGTACATATTTATGAATGTCCGACCAAGGAAAAAAAATAAATAACAAATCCACATACATCACAAAGTAAGAAGCAGGGGGCTTTTGCCTCCTTCCCACGGGACCTGCACGTACAATGGGCTGAACTCGTGAAGCCATACCCTTTCAATAAATAGCACATTTCATAGCTTCGAAACTGGATATTGTCTACATTCCTTAACCGGCTTCTCGTTAAATATCAAATTTCAATAAAACATTTATAAATTGCATCAACTTATCCACGTGTATCGAAGAATATCAGCATATACTCGCTAAGCTAATTCTCTTTAATAAATTAGGCACCAGTTTTTTTTTTTTTTTTTTAATGTCAAACGTGTCCACCGAAAGCCTCTCTCCTCCCCAGACCTCCCAAAGCTGCAGGAGACAAGCGGCTTCCAGCAAAGTGCCTCCAAAATGTGTGTCGTTGGAGTGGCTGCCGTGCGTCATCCTCGCTATATCCCCGGGAAAACTGTGGAGCTAAAGGGAGCTGGAGGGTTCTGCTTGTTCTTAGGGGAAAAAAAATGTTAGAAAGGTCAGCATGAAACCCAGAGGCGAGGACAGACGACTCTGGTATTTCCCTTTCATCCTGACCAGAGCTTGGCACCAACCTGAAACCCGTCTCGGCTTCATTTCGGTTGAACGCCCAGCTGTCCCCAGACTCTGCGGTATCCACAGATGCTGACACGTGCTGACGTGGCCAAGGACAGCAGCAAGACCAGAACAGAAACCCAGGCTTCCAAGGACATGGGACCATTTCGGGGGCCTGGCTGGACTTCGGCGGGATGGAGAGGCCATTCCTACGACAGGGCATCTTTGGAGCAGCCAAAAGCCCTCCTTCCCGTACGGGAGACACCAAGCCCGTCGCATCACCAGCTTTGTAACTGGAAAAACGGGTGTTGGATGTGGTCAGTTATCCTCTAAATCGTACAGAGGCACAGAATCTGCCCCATCTCTGTATTCACGGCGCTGGAGGAGAGAGCCACAGCCAAGGGGCCCTGTCACCACTGACTGTGAAATCACACCCCTACCCCTACCCCAACCGCCACCAGAGAAGGTGCATTTTTCTAACTCTTGGCAATTTTCAGGAACAGACCTTTGCAAAGTATGCACCAGTCAGAGACTCAAACGGAGAAAGAAAATCTAATACCAACATCCGACACATCCAATTCCTTCTCCCTGTGGGTGCTTTGCCGTCAGAGAGAGAGAAAAGAGAGAGAAAAGTGGATATGTCAGACATAGATTTCACCAGAACAGCCACACGAAGGAAGAAGTGCATTTTGCTCAACCGGGGCAACTGACAACCCTCCACAGACTATTTGGCCAAGTTTTGGGGAGGGGAGGGAAGAAAATACATATCAATCAGGACCCAACCCAGCATCGTTCAGTTCGGCCAGCAACGTGTTCCTATCAGTGTGCTGGAGCTGCTACGGCTCTCACACACCAAACCCTCTCTCTGCAACGGTGTTACAACGGAACACAGCCCACGTTGCTATCTGGGTGGTATTCCTTGCTCTGCGAGCGAGCTCACCGGGAAGCCACAGGGAAAGCAGGAACGTGACTTTCAAAAGAACCTTGTTTCGAGCAAAAAGCACCAAGAATCGCCAACGTACACCCACACCATAAATTCAATTTCTCACCTCCTGTGGAGAGACGTGCGTCGTTTCCATGCTGAATGTTCACGCAAACGTGTCTCTGGAGGGCCTTCCAGGAAACCAAACCCACGCACATCACATACAGACGGTCCCCATCAGCCCAGTCCTTCCTACACATCTCAGAAAAAGAGAGAGGAGGCCGGGCACGGTGCCTCACCCCATAATCCCAGCACTCTGGGAGGCCGAGGTGGGTGGATCATGTGAGGTCAGAAGTTCAAGACCAGCCTGGCCAACATGGCGAAACCCAGTCTCTACTAAAAAATACAAAAATTATCCGGGAATGGTGGTGGGTGCCTGTCATCCCAGCTACTTGGGAGGCTGAGGCAGGAGAATTGCTTGAAGCCAGGAGGTGGAGGATGCAGTGAGCTGGGATTGCACCACTGCACTCCAGCCTGGGTGACAGAGTGAGACTTCATCGAAGAAAGAAAGAAAGAGAAAGAAAGAAGAAAGAAAAAGAAAGAAAGAAAGAAAAGAAAGAAAGAAAGAGAGAGAGAAAGAAAAAGAAAGAAAGAAGGAAGGAAGGAAGGAAGAAAGGAAGGAAGGAAGGAAGGAGAAGGGAAGGGAGAGAGAAGAGGGTATTGGTGGTGAGAACTGGTCACAGCCCAACAGGGAGAAAGAAGCAGCTAGCATACACGTACCCCACACTCATTCGGGGATCACTCATCCACCTACAGAAAGTCACCCAACTTCTCTCTCAGGAGAAAAGCCAAAGACAGCCAGTGTCCACAGACACTCGTGTCCCACCCTCACAGTTCTCTGCGTTTGATCTGCTTCGGGGACCCATTTGTGAGGGTGACACTTGGCCCTCTTTCCATATTAAATCAAACTGAAACTGTCCCCGCACAGTTGAGAGTAAGTAACTCCCTTTCAAAAGTTTAGATTCAGGCCAGGTGCGGTGGCTCACGCCTGTAATCCCAGCACTTTGGGAGGGACAAAGCGGGCAGGTCAACCTGAGGTCAGGAGTTTGAGACCAGCCGGGCCGACACGGCAAAAACCTGTCTCTACTAAAAATGCAAAAAAGTTACCCAGGCCTGGTGGCAGGTGCCTGTAATCCCAGCTACTCGGGAGGCTGAAACCCTGTCTCTACTAAAAATACAAAAAAGTTACCCAGGCCTGGTGGCAGGTGCCTGTAATCCCAGCTACTCAGGAGGCTGAAATCCTGTCTCTACTAAAAATACCAGAAAGTTACCCAGGCCTGGTGGCAGGTGCCTGTAATCCCAGCTACTCAGAAGGCTGAAATCCTGTCTCTACTAAAAATACCAGAAAGTTAACCAGGCCTGGTGGCAGGTGCCTGTAATCCCAGCTACTCGGGAGGCTGAAACCCTGTCTCTACTAAAAATACCAGAAAGTTACCCAGGCCTGGTGGCAGGTGCCTGTAATCTCAGCTACTCGGGAGGCTGAAACCCTGTCTCTACTAAAAATACAAAAAAGTTACCCAGGTCTGGTGGCAGGTGCCTGTAATCCCAGCTACTCGGGAGGCTGAGGCAGGAGAATGGCTTGAACCCGGGAGGTGGAGGTTGTGGTGAGCCGAGATTGTGCCATTGCACTCCAGCCTGGGCAACAAGATTGAAACTCCGTCTCTAAAAAGAAACGTTCAGATTCTACAGGGACCAGGTATATGTCTTTCTACTCACGTGGAGTGAGCTTTTTATTGGGAGGAAATGACACACTGTTATGTTTCGATTTTTCAAAATTACTCAGCCTTTTTGGTTAAAAAAAAAAAATCTAGGGCTGTACATATCTTACCAACCACTTTTCCAAAGGGTTACATACTCTGATGAATGAACCTACTTGCCAAAGATTCAAAATGCAATTCTTCTTTTCGATAAAAATTTCAGCTTAACTATAAAAGCCTCTCTCTCTCTTTTTTTTTTAAATTTCCAGCTTTAAAAAAAAAATGGATGAATGAGGCAAACTCTCTAATACCGTTAATGTCTGGGATTCTCTCTTTCTCTCTCCGTCATTTTACAGCAGTTGTAACATTTTGACATAAAAAATGTTGAAGGGGACTTTTGGTTTGTATAAAGAATATGAGAAGATACAAATCAGACGGGTCCAAATGAATCTGTAGTTCAGCTCAGTGACAAGATAGAAAGTGTTATGTGGAAGAAAAAAAGAAGTTTGTTTTTTTTCTTTTATCCCCACCTCAGGGAGAAGTATCTAAATCAGAAGTTAGGAAAGAAAACCACCAAGCTTGAATCCAGAAAGATGCAAATGTGTGATGGAAATAAGAGAGTTGACCACTGGATGTTAGTAAATGTTGGGAGAAGATAGTTTCTCTCTGGGCAGGCTGTGGTAACTAATGCAAATCATGCAGATGGATCTTCTCGGAGGTCACCAAACCCCTTGCTGTGTTCCCAGAAAACCAATCAGAACATGGAACGTGGATCTCCCGAAATCTGGGGGCAGAACCCTTGAATGTTTTTGGTTAGGTCATTTCAAGCAACTGTCCAGCCCATGCCAGCTGTGACGACAAGTTGCTATCTGCTGTTTATAAAACTGGGGGCACGTTGGGAGGCCCAGGCGGGTGGATCATGAGGTCAGGAGTTCGAGACCAGCCTGGCCAACACAGTGAAACCCCGTCTCTACTATAAATACAAAAAATTAGCCGGGGGTGGTGGCGGGTGCCTGTAGTCCCAGCTACTCGGGAGGTTGAGGCAGGAGCATCGCTTGAACCCGGGAGGCGGAGGTGGCAGTGAGCTGAGACTGCGTCACTGCACTGCAGCCTGGGCTACAAAGCAAGTCTCTGTCTCAAAAATAAAAAACAAAGAAATAAAAGAACTGGGGGAACGCAGAAGACGGAGTAGGGGAGAAAGAAAAGCTGGAACCACCTACATCTGCAAAAACTTGAAAACTCTCCGGATGTCTCCCTGGCTTTTATGCTTCCTAACCAGAAACAGCTCAGGTACCAAACTGGTATCTTGGCACCACCGTGCCCTCTTTTATCCCCTTCAGAAACACAACCACACTCCCAGTGCGCCCAGGGCCGTCTCTACACCCGTGATTTTTGCAAGAGGCCCTCAGTGGCCAGGCGGCCAGCGCTGGGAGAAGAGGTAACGCCTTTTCCACGTTGGACGCTGACGGGGTCAAGAGTGCACGGCTATTTTTTTTAATCTATAATATTTATAATATTGCACTTCACTCCATGTCAGTAAAGTTAATGCTGCATATCAGTATGACACCTTGCAACCACGCGTCCGTCTCTTATGCAAGTCATTTGCGTCTGAATCCTGTAACACAGCAAAAAAAAAAAAAAAAAAAAAAAAAAAAATACCAATCCAAAACAAAACCAGACCCAATTTGGGAATCAAACACTGGAAAAGTTATAAAGTCGGTCCTCATTCAGGTCCCCGGAACGTGGGAGTCGCAACGTGGGAGGTTCGGGTCTCCCTCCCCTCCCTTTCCAAAGCCCCCCGTTCACGTCCTCAGCCTCAACCAGAGAACTATTTCCTTATTGCTGCCTGGGAGGCTCCAGGGGAGCGGTGGAGGAGAGCCCGGCCCCTGCCTCCCGGGATTCCGAAGTCCACATTCAAATCCACACCCGTTCCGCAGCCTCTTGGGATGAAGGAAGGAGTATGGTAGTAAAGAAAATCGTTGGCAACGAAGAAATGGCATCTTCATCGGAGACCAGCCCCGGGATCTTTGCAGTTTCAATAGACTCTAAGGATCTTCCAAACGTGTGTAGTTAACCGCATGCATAGGGTATAGCAGAGGAAGACGCAGCCAGGCGGGGGTTTACCCTTCTCCAGGGTCCCAGGACGCACGGGCAGCCTTGGAGAGGCCCGGGCTGGGCGCACGGCCGCTCACCCGCTCCGCCTTCTGCACCATCTCCGCGAGGGTCTGGCTGGGTCGTGCGTGGACGGTCCCGGAAGCCCCCCTCCTCAGGCCTCTTGCAGGAGCTCCCGGGGTGCCCGGAGCACGGTGGCCGCGGAAGGAGCTCCAGGCGGGGTTGAGTGCAGGACGCGCGGTGCAGGCGGGGTGCGCTGAGCCCGGGAGTCCGGGCGCGCGGGGGGCTGCGCGGCGGGTCAGAGCCCCAGGGCCTCCGCGTGCTTCCGCGCCTTGAGCCGCAGGTCGGCGATGCTGGAATTCTTGCTGTTGCTTTTGGCGGCGGCGGCGACCACGGCGGCGGCTGAGGCGGACTCGGCCAGCGACGCGATGGGCAGCCCGAAGGGCGGCGGGGGGAACATCAGGTAGGGCGCGTGCGCCGCCAGGTGCGGGTGCAGGTGCGGGTGCGCGTGGGCCACGCCTTCCAGCTGCAGCTGAGCCTGGACCTGCAGGAGCGGACCCGGCGGGGTGAGGGCGCAGGATGGGGACTGGGGGGCCTGCTCCGCCCCGCGCCCCCGGAAACCCCCAACGTGCCTCTTCTCCCCTAGGGAGCGTCGCCCCTTCTCCAGCCCTGGAGACCACCCCACACCCGACTTTCCTCCTTCCCCGTGGCCCAGAATTGGCGCTGCCACTGGATGCATCCGCGGGAGCCGGGCCAGGGGAATCCGAACAGCTCCCTGCAAAGCGCATGGGAGGGGGGTCCACAAATGGAACGCCCTCGGGGGAGCTCCAGATGCGCTCTCTTCGCAGGGATTCGGGGACTTTGGCTCACAACGTTCTCTCCCCCAACCAGCCCCCGTAACCTCTCCCGGGGACACCAGGTCCCCAAGCCTCTCCCCAGGACACCAGGTCCCCAAGCCTCTCCGGGGACACCAGGTGTCCAAGCCTCTCCCGGGTCACCAGGTCACCAAGGCTCTCCCGAGACGCCAGGTCCCCAAGCCTCTCCAAGGTCACCAGGTCCCCAAGCCTCTCCAAGGTCACCTGGTCCCCAAGGCTCTCCCGGGACACCAGGTTCCCAAGCCTCTCCTGGGACACCAGGTGTCCAAGCCTCTCCCGGGTCACCAGGTCCCCAAGGCTCTCCCGAGACACCAGGTCCCCCAGCCTCTCCCCAGGACACCAGGTCCCCAAGGCTCTCCCGGGTCACCAGGTCACCAAGCCTCTCCTGGGACACCAGATCCCCAAGGCTCTCCTAGGACACCAGGTCCCCAAGCCTCTCCCCAGGACACCAGGTGTCCAAGCCTGTTCCAGAGACACCAGGTCCCCAAGCCTCTCCTGGGACACCAGATCCCCAAGGCTCTCCTAGGACACCAGGTCCCCAAACCTCTCCTGGGACACCAGATCCCCAAGGCTCTCATAGGACACCAGGTCCCCAAGCCTCTCCAAGGTCACCAGGTCCCCGAGCCTCTCCCAGGACACCAGATCCCCAAGGCCCTCCCGGGTCACTAAGTGTCCAAGCTTCTTCCAGAGACACAAGGTCTCCAAGCCTCTTCAAGGTCACCAGGTCCCCAAGCCTCTCCAGGGACACCAGGTCCCCAAGCCTCTCCCGGGACAACAGATCTCCAAGCCTCTCCCAGGACACCAGGTCCCAAAGGCTCTCCCAGGACACCAGGTGTCCAAGCCTCTTCCAGAGACACCAGGTACCCAAGCCTCTCCCGGGACACCAGGTCCCCAAGCTCTCCCGGGTCAACAGATCCCCAAGGCTCTCCCGGGTCACCAGGTCCCCAAGCCTCTCCCAGAGACATCAGGTCCCCAAGGCTCTCCCGGGGCAGCAGATCCCCAAGGCTCTCCCGGGTCACCAGGTGTCCAAACCTCTTCCAGAGACACCAGGTCCCCAAGGCTCTCCCAGAACACCAGGTCCCCAAGCCTCTCCTAGGACACCAGGTCCCCAAGGCTCTCCCGGGACACCAGGTGTCCAAGCCTCTCCTCGGGCACCAGGTCCCCAAGCCTCTCCCTGGGACACCAGGTCTCCAAGGCTCTCCCGGGACGCCATGTCCCCAAGCCTCTCCCGGGGATACCAGGTCCCCAAGTTTTTCCCGGGGACACCAGGTCCCCAAGACTCCGGTGCGCAAAGCCAGGCAGGCCTGCGGGCTCCAACGGCCTAATTTCACTGGGTCCCGCCGTCGGCAAGAGACGGTACAAGAAGTGGGCTCGTTCCCCCACCTCAAGGCCAGGTACCCAGGAGAGGAGAACCGCGGAGGGATGCGGACCCCTCTCCCTCGGGCCTAGGCCAGGGAGAGCTGGAGAGCTCGCGGCGACCAGCGCTTGGGGTCCATTTCTGAGTCGTTCACTTATGATTTATACGTTTATACCTTCCGCTCCCCACCGCCACCCCCCAAGCCCCTGCACCCTCAGCCAAACACGCGCCCAAATACAATCCCCAGCCTGTCCCCTTGTAATAAAACGGTGAAGAACGGAGGCCACGCGTCCGCCCTGCCAGAGCCCCCCCCAACCCCGTTCCGCCCGCGCATGCACTCCCGACCCCCAAATTAGGGACCGAAGGGGCAAGGGGCACCGCAGCCGGGCGCTGCGCTGAGCGTTCAGGCAGGGCGCACGTGGGCGCTGCGCTCTCTCCTCCTGTGACCCTTCACCTCCTTCCACGCAGCTCCCCGCTTCCCCCCATCCCATCCCTGCCACTAAGCTAGAGCAGGGCGGGGGCGCCCTTGGGAAGCTTGGGCTCCGCGACCGAACCCCGACTCCCTGGAAGCCCCAAATCCACGCTGGGCACCCAAGCGCTGCTCACTCCAAAGTAAGTGGGGAGCTGAGTAGGGTGTCTCCAGCTCAGAGGTGCAGAGCCCAAGCCAGGGGCCAGGGGCCAGGCAGACGCCCCAGGCCCTCGGGCACTCGGGGGTGGTGATGAAAAGGGAATGGGTGTCTGTCCCATCTCTGATATCCAGGCACAGGCATCTGCGCCCTTATTAACCAGACAGCAAGCCAGGTGGGGGTGCCTGACTGTGTGGACTTTTCACCCCTCTGGTTTAGTCAGATTTCTGTTTGGGCTTGTATGTATTCACCTTCCCAAAAGTGGAGTTTTACAGCCTGATTTTTTTTTTTTTTTTTTTTTTTTGAGATGGAGTCTTGGAGTCTCACTCTGTCACCCAGAGTGGAGTGCAGTGGCGCGATTTTGGCTCACGGCAACCTCCACCTCCCAGGTTCAAGTGATTCTCCCTCCCAAGTACCTGGGATCACAGGTGTGCACCACCACGCCTGGCTAAGCTTTGTGTTTTCAGTAGAGACGGGTTTTCACCGTGTTGGCCAGGCTGGCCTCGAACTCCTGACCTCAGGTGATCCACCTGCCTCGGCCTCCCAAAGTGCTGGGATGAGAGGCGTGAGCCACCGCGCCCGTTTTGTATTTTTAATAGAGACGGGGTTTCGTTACGTTGGCCAGCCTGGTCTTGAACTCCTGATCTCAGATGACGCACCCTCCTCAGCCTCCCAAAGTGCTGGGATGACAGGTGTGAGCCACCCCGCCTGGCCCAGCCTGATTTCATAGGTGCCAAGGTGCCTGTAAATGCCTCCTCGGAAAAGAGGCTTTTTTTCTGAGGGCCAGCTGAGAAGTCTGCAGGGGCAGGGAGGGACTAGGAGTGTCAGGATGCGGCAGCAAATAGGGGAAAGGGGAGGGGAGCAGCAGGTCCCTAGGGATCTTCAGAGGAAGAAAAAGCGAGCTACCTGTTGGAAAGGCATCCGTAAGGCTCCCATGTTGACGTAGGGTGCCACTCGGCAGGCGTCTAGGTGGTTGGCTGTCCCCAAGATGACACCTGTGTCAAAAGGGAGCAGGTGTCAGTGTGGTGGTCTTGGGTGTAGCCAGCACCTCGTCGCCCCCCATCCCTCCTGGAGGAGGCTCCCCCAGCTTCAGGTCCCCCAAGTCCCGACACCCACCTTTATGCATCTGATTCTCTTGTTTGCGGCACTTGGCTCTCCGGTTCTGGAACCAAACCTTGGGGAGAAGCAGAGAGAGATGTGAAGAACCCTGTGAACCCAGCCCAGCCTCCCCAGGGAGCATCCTTCCCATGAGGCTGAACCAAGCACTTTGCACCTCTGGGAGCCGGGAGGTGACTGATGGTGGGCGCCCAGACACTTACCGCCCCTCTGTCTCCAGCCCTGCATCACTGACTACCTAGTACTGGAAATTGGGGTTTTTTGGATTTTTTGTTTTGTTTCGTTTTGTTGTGGTGGTGGTTGTTCTGAAATCAAGTCTTGCTCCGTCCCCAGGCTGGAGTGCAGTGGCACTATCTCGGCTCACTACAACCTCCACCACCCAGGTTCAAGCGATTCTCCTGCCTCAGCCTCCCAAGTAGCTGGGACTACAGGTGCCCACCACCACGCCCAGCTAATTTTGTATTTTAGTAGAGACACGGTTTCACCATGTTGGCCAGGCTGGTCTCTTGTTTTTTGTTTTTGCTTTCTTTTGTTTTTGAGACGGAGTCTTGCTCTCTGGTCCAGGCTGGACTGCAGTGGCACTATCTCGGCTTACTGCAACCTCCACCTCCCAGGTTCAAGCCATTCTCCTGCCTCAGCCTCCCAAGTAGCTGGGATTACAGGCACGCACCACCACGCCCAGCTAATGTTTGTATTTTTAGTAGAGACCGGGTTTCACCATGTTGGCCAGGCTGCTCTCGAACTCCTGACCTCAAGCGATCCACCCACCTGGGCCTCCCAAAGTGCTGGGATTAGAGGCGTGAACCACTGCACCTGGCCTAGAACTGGAAATTGGGTTTTGTTTTTTGGTTTTTGTTTTATTTTGTTTTTGAGACGGAGTCTTGCTCTCTCATCCAGGCTGGATTGCAGTGGCACGCCTCACTGCAACCTCCACCTCCCAGGTTCAAGCAATTCTCCTGCCTCAGCCTCCCGAATAGCTGGGATTACAGGTGCCCACCACCACGCCTGGCTAATTTCTGTATTTATTAGAGACAGAGTTTCACCATGTTGGCCAGGCTGGTCTCGAACTCCTGACCTCAAGTGATCCACTCGCCTGGGCCTCCCAAAGTGCTGGGATTAGAGGTGTGAGCCACCATGCCTGGCCTTACAGCTTGGTTTTACACTTTTTTTCTTTTTTTGAGATGTTGTCTTGCTCTGTCGCCCAGGCTGGAGTGCACTGGCGTGATCTTGGCTCACTGCAACCTCCACCTCCCAGGTTCAAGCGATTCTCCTGCCTCAGCCTCCGGAGTAGCTGGGATTACAGGTGCTCACCACCATGCCTGGCTAATTTTTGTATTTTAGTGGAGATGGGGTTTCACCATGTTGGCCAGGCTGGTCTGGAACTCCTGACCTCAAGCGATCCGCCCACCTCGGCCTCCCAAAGTGCTGGGATTAGAGGTGTGAGCCACCGCACCTGACCTAGAACTGGAAATTGGGTTTTGTCTTTTGGTTTTTGTTTTGTTTTTGTTTTATTTTGGTTTTGAGACAGAGTCTTGCTCTCTCATCCAGGCTGGAGTGCAGTGGTGCGATCTCACCTCACTGCAACCTCCACCTCCCAGGTTCAAGAGATTCTCCTGCCTCAGCCTCCCAAGTAGCTGGGATTACAGGTGCTCACCACCATGCCTGGCTAATTTTTGTATTTTAGTAGAGACGGGGTTTCACCATGTTGGCCAGGCTGGTCTCGAACTCCTGGCCTCAAGCGATCCACCCACCTGGGCCTCCCAAAGTGCTGGGATTAGAGGTGTGAGCCACCGCACCTGACCTAGAAGTAGAAATTGCTAAATCCTCCGTGCCCTGCCTAAGTGAGACCTGTGCGTTACCAGTGATGAATTTAAGGTGAAAAAGTGAGTTCCGAGACAGTGGAAGTGGACCGTCGAACTTTCCAGCGTTCTGTGTGGGCGCCCCGCCCCCCAACTCCTGTAGACCCTGTAGGACAATCCAAGTTTCCCCCTTCAGACTTTAGCCACAAACGGAGAGGGCGAGCTGATGGCTAAAGAGTTCCAAATCCAGCCCCTTCTCCAATCTAGCTCTTGACACACCAAGCCCGGAAAATGTCTCTGCCCTTCTCGGCCTCCTCGGAAGCGCTGGGGAGCTGAAGGCGTCCCATTCTTATTACCAAGGGTCCCCATACATGAAGGGGTCCCACTCATGACCAAGGGTCATGAGGACGCCCAAGGATAGCAGGCTTTGTGGTAGGGGCATTCTGCCCCTCTGAGGACTTCTGAGTCTTGGGGTAAACTATCAAGAAGTTGAGTGCAATAGCGCAGGGGACCCTCAGGAGGCTGGAGAAATTCACACAGGCCTCATGTGAAGATTTGCGTGCCAATTCCACCCCCTCTCACCTCCTACAAGCCTCCTCTGCTCTCCCAGTATTGACAATCCCCTCCTCCACAGACAGACCAGCTGGAGGGTGCAGGCGGTTTAGCCTATGCCTGGTAATCTGGACACCCCCCCTCCCCCACCACCACCTCCCTGACAGTCTTAGTTGCTTAATTCCTCCCAACAGGTTTTCTGTGGCAGAAAAGCTGCACCCTGACCCACAAGGCAGTCACCGCCCAAGAGAAATAATTCGTCTAGAGACAGGCGTCCTCAGCCAAGGCGGTAAGTGAACCAGTCACTCCGGCTGTTGTGGGCAAAACAGGTGCCGGGTCCCTCGGCCCACAGCCACCCTTACGCACTGTGCGTGGCCCGGGGCCGGTGCCCCTATGAAGGGAACCTCACAAAACCCTCAGAGTTTGGGAGCAGCCAGGAGTCTACACAACGCAACATGAACCTGCTCTTGAACCCAACACCGAGCTTCCAGCCCAGCTTTCGGAAGTGGCTTTTCATTTCCAAAGTGGGTCCTGCCGGGCTGCGGCGCGCCTGGAGAACCTGATCCTGTTTCCCAGCAAAGTCATCCTCCCTCACACCCCCGCCAAAAAGGCCCCTGCCTGGTGCTGACATCGAAATTCACCAACAATTTCCAAAGCTGGCGCCTTCGGACCTCCACCTCCACTGACCATCCAGGTGACTGTCACTGTGCCTCTCCATGCCCACCTGGACTCTCCGCCTTTCTCCTCCAGGGCCCAGAAAGCGAGCCAGCCACCCAAAAGCCTCTGGAAGGGCATTTTTCAAAAAAGAAAATCGTCCTGAAACGTGGAAAGCCTCATTCAGTCTCCGTTCAACACGGGGAGAGGAAAAAAAAATGATGAAGAATACAAGTGATGAATTAACCGCTGCGTGAAGCGCTAATAAATCAGTCTTGGAGTGATTCACGATCCATTCCAATTAGGCCCGAATATGGTAAGTGAAGTGTGTGACACTGGTTAAGACAGTTATTTCTTCATTAAAGAGCACTCCCCGCTTTCTTTCCCAAATGCCGTAATGCGATTTCCTTTTGATTTCCATTACAGACAGTGAATAATGACATTTAATTTAGCTCTGCGCCATAAACCCACAGATATTTGTTGTAATTAAATTACCGCCTGCCCCTCACCGTGGTCTCATAAGTTTCGATTAGAACCCTGACAGCTGGGTGATGCGACTTTGCAGGGCCACACGCTAAAAATAAAAGGTTAATCAGTAACAGCTTCTATCGGATGCTCAATTTATTTACAGCAAAATTCCACAGTAAATTGAAACTCTATCCGGTCACAGCACGGGACGGGCTGTAGTGAAACTCAAGTATGGTTCGTTTTCCGTCCCTGGTCGTCCCCGTCCCCTCAACGCGGGACGTCGGGGTTTGAACTAATTGATTTTTATGACCACTCAAAGCGCACTCGCCTTTATTATAGGATCCTTTTCCCCCCGCGGCGATGGAGAATTATGTCTTTTATTGCATTCCCATGTTTGTTTTTATTATTATTTACCGTCGTTAAATTTTCAGGCGACCCCTGCGATCGATAACCCCCAGCTTGTCCCCGATTTGTCTTTATTTTAGGGCGTTCTCGGGGTCCGTACACACCCCACAACCAATTTTCCGCAGCTGAACTAACGCGCTCTCGTCGGTAATAGACTACGGAAAGAAATAGTGTGGAATTAAATTACAAGTAATTTATTTTTATAGAAACAGTACATCAAGGGCTGGGATATATTACAGATCCCAGGCACACAGACACCAGGAGATGACATAAACTTGATGTCCCCTTTAGCGAAACTTTAATCTTTTCATTAATTTATACGGGGCAGCCCAATCCATCTTCTGCCAGAGGGGTGGACGGCGAGGAAACCCCTGTCTGATGCAGCTTCCTTCCCTCACTGAGACCACAGACGCCCTAAGGAGGGACACAGTCCTTCCTCCAAGTCACCAAAGCCTCTCTCCCTCCTGGGCTGTATCGCTTTGGGGACCACAGCCCTCGGTAAAGATGCCTGGGGAGGGTTGATTTAATCCTAACGATCTTAGGGAGGCCTTTTAAAATGCAGCCACATGGGAAGACGGAAGACAATCAGGAGCCAATATACATTTTTTAAATGAAAGAGCTTGTAAAACACTCTCCATCAAACGCATCTGTATCCTCATCTCCTAAGCAACATCGATGGAAAAATTGTGTTTGAATGTGTTGACTCAATCACCCATCCCACAGGAACCAAACGGAATCAGGGGCCAAAAATATATATATTTTTATATGTGTATATATATGTTTATATATATTTATATATATTTGTATATATTTATATATATGTTTGTATATATTTATATATCTACAATATATGTTTGTATATATTTATATATGTTTATATATCTATGTTTATATATCTATATTTATATATGTTTATATATACTTATATATATTTATATATGTTAATATATTTATTTATATATGTTTATATATTATATATGTTTATATATTATATATGTTTATATATTATATATGTTTATATATTATATGTTTCTATATATTTATATATTATATGTGTTTATATATTTATATATTATATATGTGTTTATATATTTTATATATTATATATGTTTATATATATTTATATATTATATATGTGTTTACATATATTTATATATGTGTATATATTATATATATTTACATACATTTATGTATGTTTATATATTATATATATTTACATACATTTATGTATGTTTATATATTTATATATGTTTATATATATACACACACATATAATGAAAGATGTAACAACTCTGCATCAAATGCATCTGTATCTTCCTCTCCTCAGCAAAATCCAGGGAAAGCTGTGTTTGAATGTGTTGACCTCATCACCAATCCTACGGGAACGGGCTTTCAAGGCGTCTCTTTGCTTTGAACGCCCTTTGCTTTGTCACGGTTCTCTCTCTGGTCGGCAACCTTAATTTCATTTATTTTTGACGGGGTCCCCAGGGTCCGGGGATCCTGACCGTCTCTCTCTCTCTCTCTCTCCCTCCTCCCACTTCTGTCCTGCCCAGAACCAGGAGAAAGGACTAGAAGAGTTGACCTTCCAGGGGAGCTGAACTGTCAGGCAGGGGCCGGAAGAAGCCATTTGGAGGCTCTCCCAGCAGCACCCCTGAAATAAACTCATACCTTTAAGTTAATGTTTACAATGCGGAGGAAGGCTCTGCCCGCCCGTCCCTCTGCGCACACCCAAGGCCCCTCCGCCCCCCAGTGCCTGGTCTGATGGGGCACCGTGAATTCGCGCGCTCCTCGGGGAGCCCCCGTGCCCCGCTAATGGTCTCTGCTCATCCAGATGCCCAACGTGCTCCTGCGCTCCCCAGAGCCGTGCTCCCGCGCTCCCCACAGCCGGAGGGAGGAGGGGGTGGTTTGTAGCAGAGGACAAGGCTGGAAAGGGGAGGAGGGAGATAGAAACGGTGGGTGAAAAAAGGGAGGAAAGAGAAGACCCTATTTCTCTCCACCTAGGGACAGAGGACACCCCTCTCCTTTCATCCTAAGGAAACCTTTTCAATGCAGCCACACGGGAAGACGGAGGGGAATCAGGGGCCAAAAGATACATGTTTTTAGAATGAAAAATCTTGTAAAACACTCTGGATCAAACGCATCTGTAGCTTCATCTCCTAAGTATAATCCAGGGAAAGTTTTGTTTGCATGTGTTGGCCCCTATAACCAATCCCACGGGAACCGAAGGCAGTCGGGGGCCAATATATGGGTTCACCGGGTGTGTTTGCACAAAGGACGAACAAATATCTATAATATATACAATATACATATCTGTATAACATATATATTTATTTGTTATTTGTATAACATATATATGTATATATATTTGTTTGCTGTTGGTGAAAAACAAACGCAATGAACCCATCCTACAGGCCTCAGGCGTCTCCAAAAGTCCAGGAACCCCAGCCCGTCCCTCACCCAACCTCCCCGCGCTCCGGGAAGGGGACGGCGGCGGCCCGGGCGCAGGTGGCTGTACGCGTGCTGTGCGCTCCCGAGGACCAGGCGATGGCTCCGGCCCCCCCCCCCCCCCCCGGGTTCCTACCTGCACGCGCGCCTCGGAGAGCCCCAGGCGCTGGCTGAGCTCCTCGCGCATGAAGGCGTCGGGGTAATGGGTCTCGTCGAAGAGTCGCTCGAGCTCGTTCAGCTGCTCCAGCGTGAAGTTGGTGCGGCTACGCCTCTGTTTCAGCTTGGTCTGCCCGTCCTCGTCCTCCGACTTCACGTCCTCGCGCTTCTCTTTGCATTCATAAATCCCTGCGTGGGGAGCGGAGGGCACAGGGCTGAGGCCGGGAGCGCCTCGCCAAAGGCTCCCGCGGTCCTCTCCGCCCGCGCCCGCCTCCCCCAGCACGGCCCGCGGGGTCCTCTGCGCAGGCAGCGTGGCGCGCGCTGCTGGGAGGTTTTGCGCAACGTGGCGAACCCCTTCGTGCATCCCGCGGTGGAAAGGGGGGCCTCGGAAACCAATGCGCTTTGACGCAAAAACTGCGTGGGGTCCATAAGGCAAAAGCCGAGGAGGATACTCGCTGCTTTCCCAAAAACCTGGGCTTTGCACGAGCCTTGTTTTCTTGGCCTCATGTCAGAATCGTTTCCTCAATTATCCACTTCACCTCTGTTGACATAACCTAACCTTTTCTTTCTTTCTTTTTTTTTTTTTAAGGAGAGTAGGGTGTCAAATCCTATTTTTAAGGGAAAGAATCTGAGGAAGAGCTGCCAACTGTGGGATCCCCGGCGGGACGCCCGGGAAGGACACGGGGAGGGCCCGGGGCGGGTTGCAGATTCTAGGCCTACGGAGAGACGCTATCCCCACCGCTGCAGCGCAGGAGGGCTGGGGGTCCCTCCGGGATCTGGCGGAGCTAGGAGCCCCTACCCGAAGCCTGTTTCTCAGCAGATCAGCAGAACCGCGTCTGAGTACCTGAATGCACCACCGCGCCTGGGCGGTGAACCGTGTGCGCAGAAATCTCTCCTTCCCACTTTTTCACACGCGGTCGGGCACCTACCCCACCAGGGTGTGCCAAAAATGGCACTTTCTCATCTCCAGTAGTGGTGACCTGTCTGTATTTGCTGGGGCAGTCAGAAGGGCAGAAAACTCAGCCCTCGAGCGTTTCCAGGTGAAAAACCTTTTCTTCCTCATTTTAGACATTCAGCCTCTGACCAAGCTCAGGGATTTAAGTAAAAGGTGTCTCCCTCGCTCCCCTTCAACCCAGGGCTGGTGGAAGTGGCATCTCCAACGCCCCTCTGTTCCTATCTCGGGCCTGCTGAGCACAGATGAGAAGCACGCGATGCCCTAAGGAGATGTCCCTTGCTGTCAAGGGTAAGAGGCTGACATTTGGAAGTTAGTCTGGAAATAGTCTCAAAGAGGCACAGGCAACGCCGCTGCAACCAAGAAGCTTGCAAAGCTGACAAATCCAAGCTGTCTACAGGGAACGGGGTAAATACTAGCACCCTGTTCTGTCTTTCTTCCTTCCACGACCCACACCAGGGCCCTCCCACCCCACCCCGAGCTACGTTCAGTGCTGGACGCTTATTCCAACGTGGATTTCACATTCTCTTTCACCTCCTAAAAGACACGTGCCTGCAAGAACACTCCATTCCTTCCCCCAAGTGAATCGTTTCCTGGAGACGACCCCAGCTCTCCCTCCTTCATTTCTCTAAGTCTGAACCCCAGGAATTGAGCCCAACTGACAAACTGGACTTCAAAGTCCTCAAACACCCGCAGGCTTTGCAAAACCCACGGGCTCCCAGGCTCGGCGGGGACACGCCGTTCCCAAAAACTCCAGGCTTCCACGGTAACCTCAGAGTCTCCCCTGCCCTCCAACCTCTATTTAACTTGGATCTGATGAATAAATACTAGCCTGGGTAGCAGCCCTGGCCCGGGGGTCTTTCTGCACCCAGCCAAGGGGAAAAATGTAACGGGGACTCTCTGTCTCCTCTCCTATGGCCCTGGGTCTTTGGCCTGGTCTTTACTTTCCTCTCACTTTTGAAAGGTCTGGAGGACACTTTGGTCTCCCGGGTCCATGGCCAGAGGGAGAAGAGAGAGTTCAGAGGAGCAAAACAGTGTCTGCGAAGGACAACCAAAAAGCAGCCCCACAGAACCGGCCGCCGGGCGCTGCGAACCCTCTTAAATTAAATGCAGGCCCTGAAGAGGCTCCCAGCCTTGCGTCCAGGAAGGCCAACTCTCTGTGTATGAATTACAGTGCCGGGTGCCCGCAGCAGTGTGTAGGGAGGAACTCTTCTCACGGTCAAAGGCAGGCTGGGCTCCTGCCTCTTAGACGGTCAGAAACCGGGGACTGCTTTGTAAACCGTAGCCAGCTTTCTGCTTGGACAAAGTCAGGGCCTTGGGAAGCTGCCTGGTGCATCCTACGAATACAAGGGCTATTTCCCGGGGCCACTCCACACCCCAAATGCAGGGCCTCGGAGAGCAGGTAGCCGCAGAGTCTTAGGAAGAATTACCTTTGGGGAATTCACCCTCGCACCTCAACTCTGGGAATCAGCAAAAGCCAAGGCTAGATTCTCTGCCTCTTTGTAATGAAAACATAATAGGCGTCCATAGCCGTCTCCAGCTGTGCCCCGATACAGCCAGCCCATTTTATTCTTAAGATGTATGCTGCCCAGTTGTCGCGTTTGCACAGAGATCCCCGGGGCCAGCCCCTCTCTCTGAGCATCTTACTCCCCGATTTCTACCACGGGACGACCCACCACTGAGGTTTCAGGAGGAAGGGCCAGAGGGGAGCTCCCCCGGGCCGCGCACAACCGCCTGCGCTCTGACAACCTTGAGTTAGGACGCGCCCGCGAAGCCACCAGCTTCCCCGGGGCCCCTCGCGCCCCATCCAGATCCCGGCCACCTGCGCGCACGGGAGTAGTTTTTATGGACCCAACAGCTTTCGCCAAGATCAAGCCTCGAGGTTCAAAGGAAAAAAACGAAATAATAATGAAGTGTTCCTTAAAGGAAACAGAACCGAGCTGACCCGGGGCCTTCCCGTCTCGTACCACGCAGCCTCGAGTCTTCCCGTGATCTCGGGGGGGCCCGGCAGGCGCTGAGCGCTGGGAAGGCGCCTGGAGACAGCTCCTCTGTGCGTCTGGGTGACCGTAAATACAAGGCAGACAGGCAGAGACAGAAACCCACATCCTAAGCCATCAGGACCCAGGCCGGGCGTGGTGGCTCATGCCTGTCATCCCAGCACTTTGGGAGGCCGAGGCGGGTGGATCACTTGAGGTCAGGAGTTCGACACCAGCCTGGACAACATGGTGAAACCCCGTCTCTACTAAAAACACAAAAATTAGCCAGGCGTGGTGGTGGGCGCCTGTAATCCCAGCTACTCGGGAGGCTGAGGCAAGAGAATCTCTTGAACCCGGGAGGCGGAGGTTGCAGTGAGCTGAGATCGCGCCATTGCGCTCCAGCCTGGGAGACCGAGCGAGACTCTGTCTCAAACAAACAAACAAACAAAAAAAGGAAAGAAAAGAAAAAGAAAATGAAAAAGATATCTCAGGCCCTACGGCTTCAGGCACAGCCACCCGGATCCACCCCAGCCCGGGACCTTCCCGTGTCGGTGCCCACGCGTGCAGCCCCCGCTGCGACCCTCCCTGGGTCCCCCCCGCACCCCCCTATCCACCACCCGCGTCTCCGGTCGGGTCCACTCCTGCCTTCCTTCCTTTCTTAGGCAAAACCTGACGGCCCGGGCCTTACCCTGGCTAGCCGGGCGGGGCAAATGTGCAGAGCGAGGGGCGCGCGGGGCCGACTCCGTGGCGAGGAGGCGCCGAACCCCAGGAGGGCCCCCCTGGAGCCGGCGCGCAAACGAACTTACCTTCTGCCACTCTCGCGGTGCCGAATTCTTTCAGTTTCTCCTTGTCATTGTCTACGTGGTCCTTGAACAAATGCACCGGGCAGTGGCCGCCGCCCTCCGTGATGTCCTGGAGGCTGGAATCCGACGTCCCCAGCTCCCGGGAGCGCGCCAGTCCGCTCTCCAAAACTTCCCGGTACGTAATGGAATCCTTCTTACCTCCGCCGCCTCCGCCTCCGCCGTTACCGTCCTTGCTTTTCTGGTCAAAAGACTTGGATACAAAAGCCGTGAGCTCTTCCATGGCTGGGGCCGGGGCTGGCGAGGAGCCGGGGCTGGTGGATGCGCGCGTCTGCCCGCCCGGAGAGGACGGCCCGTGCGCGCGGGTGGATCACCAGCGCTGTTATTTACGCCTTTCCATTGGAAATCTCACTATTTATACGCGGCGACCTCGCCCAGCCCCCCATGCGCTGCCTGTCTGGTGCAATTACTGGTCTCCGGGCTCCGCGGCGGACGCACGCAGAGACGCTGTGTCTCCCCCACCCCCCAGGCCGGCAATTGGCTTTCTTCTCATTTCATCACTGTTTGGCGTCCGTACACCTTGGTGCGAAGAGGGAAAGATCCCATTTTTGGAAGGGAGAGCGCGCGCGCAGGAGGGGGGCGCAGGCGCCCGAGCCCCCCACACAGGTTACCAGCGTTCTCTCCGTGGCCGGAGGAAAAGCAAACTCCAGTTTTCCTCCAGAGAGAGACAGAGACACAAGGAGTTCACGGCTGGAGAGAGGAGGGTCCCAGCCGTCCGGCCCCCCTCGCTCCCGGGAGGAGCGCAGAGCCCGGGGCCGGGGCCTGGACCTTTCCAGGAAGCGCCCGGGTCGCGCCGGGGTTGAGATGGCGAGGGGGGGACCCGGGCGCCCCGGCGACGCACGATCTTGGGAGAAGATGAGCTCCAAGTTGGTGGCGGCGCGCCCTTGGATGGAGACTTGGTGAGATGGAACGCGGCTGGAGAATCCCCGAAAGTGAGAAGAAGGGGCCGGGTGTCCCCAAACCTGGACGCGGGCGCTTGGGAGGCGGCGGCGGCGGAGGCCGAGGATCCCCGGGGCCGCTTCCCGGGTCTCCAGCCCCCGCAGAGAGAAGCCCAGGTCCCCGGGAGATCCGGTTCGTAAAGATCTATATTCTTTCTGCCCGCGCCAGACCCCGGCAGACCCCGGCGAGGGCTCCTCCCTTAGCGCCGCGCTGTCACCCTGGCGTCTGGGGTATTTACTGGGGGGAAAAAAATACTTGTGTTTTTGGTTTTCATGGCGGGATGCTCCTGCTCGCTCCCTCCCGCCTCTCGCTACTGAATGTGCTTTAGGGGAAGCCGGTGCTCGCCATCGCGACCTGAAATTCGTTTTCCAAGTCCTGGAAACCAAATGCGTCACGGTTCCTGCCAAGGACCTTCTGCAAATAAAGTGGACTTTTTTCTCTCTTTCCCTCTTTCGTTTTCTTTCTTTCTTTCTTTCCTTGTTTCTTTGTTTCTTTCTTTCTTTCTTTCTTTCTCTGTCTGTGTCTCTCCCTCTGTCCCTCCCTCTCTCTCTCTCCTTCCTTTCTTTCTTTCTCTTTCTTTCTTTCTTTCCTTTCTCTTCTTTCTTTCTCTCTCTCTGTGTCTCTCCCTCTGTCCCTCTCTCTCTCTCTTTTTTTCTTTCTTTCTCTTTCTTTCATTTTCTGTAGAATGCTCTCATTTTCCTTCTCCCATCGCGTTTGTAGCTGGGGAGTGTCCTGAGGGAGGTGTGATTTTTGGAGAGGTTCCCTTAACTGTTTTTTGAGGGAGATTCCGGGGACCGCCCAGCCTCGAAGGCGCCCAGGGTTGGCGCTCGGGAGCCGGGCCCTGGTGTCGTTCAGCGGAAAGAAAGTGAGACGTTTTCCCGGGCCCCAGGGCTCAGGGAAGGGGCCCCCAGCAGCCTGGGTCAGGTTCAGGTTGGGGAGTCAGGGGCTGAGAGGAAGGGGGAGGAGCTGAGGAGCCGAAGAAACCGCTGTCGTCTTCCCTGCCTGTTCCCTCCTTCCCCTGCTCTCTGCTTCTTCCTTCCTTCTCTTCCTCTTCCTTCTCTCCCTCCCTCCTCCCCTCCTTCCTTCTCTCCCTTCCTTCTTTCCCTCCATCCCTCCCTCCTCCCTCCTTTTCCCTCCTCCTCCCTCTCTCCTTCCTTCCTCCCTCTTTCCCTTCCTCTCTTGTCTTTCTTCCTTCTCTACTTTATCCTGCTTCTCCTTTCTCCCCTCTCTTCTTTTTTCCTTCCTTCCTCCCTTCTTTCCTTCCTTCCTTCCCTCCCTACTTCCTCCTTTCCTTCCTTCCTCCCTTCTTTCCTCCCTTCCTCCCTTCCTTACTCCCTTCCTTCCTCCCTCCCTCCTTTTCTTCCTCCCTTCTGCACACTTCCCTCCCTAACCCTCTATCCTTCCCTCCCTCTTTCCCTTCCTCTTTCCTTCCCTCCCTCCCCGAGACCCCTGCCCCCAGGCCTGCTGTCTGCCCCTCTCTCTCTCCTTCCCACATCCTCTCTCCTTCCTCTTTCCCCCGTCCCTCCTTCCTCTCTCTTTTCCTCCCTCGTTTCTCTGTTCCCCTGCATCTTCCTCCTCCCCATCTCCCTCTTTCCTTCCTCGCTCTCTCCTTTCTTCCTTCCTCTCTTTCTATCTCCCTCCCTCACTTCCTCAGTCTCTGCCTTTTTTTCCTGCCCCTCCTTCTCCCCCTCCATCTTCCTCCTTCCCTCTGTGCCTCCGCCTCCCTGCCCTTCTGTCTGCCTCCCCCCTTTTCTGCCTCTCCCCTCCCTCCCCCTTCCCCTCCCAGGAGCCCAGCCCTGGCAGCCGGCCCCTCTCACCGTGTCCCGGGCCACTCTGCCCCATGCACACACCGGCTGATCCCAATACTTCGGGCGCTGCCACCTCCCCAGATTTCAAAACCGAAGGCAAAGACGCCCCGGAAACTTAACAAACAGGTCTTTGTCGCTGCGCCCTCCCATCAAAGCGGGGGCCGCCAGATATCACAGAGAATTACAAACAGCTGCATGTATCAGGCAGAGGCGCCTCGCCGGGTCGTCGCTGTTGGGAAGAGGCCTGGGGAGAGGCCGGGAGGGTGGGCAGGGGCGCGGGTGTGGCACCAGGAGGCCCGGAGTCCCCTTCCTCCCGTAACCCCACGGCGCATCTCTCTCCCCGGTGGGGCCTGGGGACCCAGGATGACAGCTGAGCTGTGAACTTGTGTGAGATGGCACAGCAATGGGGGGACACGAGGGACGGTGGGTTGGGGGTGTGCGTAAGACACAGAAAGAGAGAGACAGGGAGAGGCAGAGAGAGAAAGGGAGAGACAGGAAGATGGAGAGAGAGAGACAGGGAGAGAGAGAGATGGAGAGAGATAGAGAAAGAGAGAGACAAGGAGAGACAGAGAGAAAGGGAGAGACAGAGGGATGGAGAGAGAGAGAAAGAGACAGACAGGGAAAGACGGAGAGAGAGAGAAAGGGAGAGACTGGCAGATGGAGAGACAGAAAGAGAGACACAGACAGGGAGAGAGAGGGAGAGACAGAGAGATGGAGAGAGAGAAAGAGACAGGGAGAGACAGAGAGATGGAGAGAGAGAAAGAGAGAGACAGGGAGAGACGGAGAGAGAGAAAGGGAGAGACTGGGAGATGGAGAGAGAGAAAGAGACACAGACAGGGAGAGAAAGGGAGAGACAGAGAAAGGGAGAGAGAAAAAGAGAGACAGAGATAGACATACAGAGAGAGACAAAGAGAGACAGAGAGACAGGGGACACAGAGACAAAGAGAGGCAGAGACACAGACAGGGAGACAGGGAGTGGGGAGAGAAAGAGGGAGAGAGGCAGAGACAGACAGAGAGAGAGATTCGGAGAAGGATCTCTGGGTTAGAGCAACTTTCTGGGGTCCTCAGAGGCCGGGTAACTTTTCTGCTTCTAAAGGCCTCCCCATCTCTTCCTCTGCTGCTCACTGGGCTCCCTACCGAAAACCCTCTGTCCTCCCAGCTCAGCTGTCTTCTCCAACCCCAAGGACCAGGCTTTCCTGGGGTCCCGTGAGGCCCAGGCCTTCCGCGACCTGAGGTTCCTTCTTGGGCTGCAACCTGGAGCCCTTTGTCTAGTAGGAAACTCCGCTCTGCCTGGGTCTCCGAGCCTCCAGGAACGAGAATGGGGACACCAGTCAGGAGCTGTGGCTATTCAAGGCCCCTCAGCCTCGGAGAAAAAGCAAAGGCCCTTTTTCAACTGAAGCCCGAATTGTAATTCTCATTGCAGACAAGTGGCTTTGAAATCACGCATGTCCAATTCATGGCACACTTTCTGCCTTTCCAACACCCCGCTTTTCCTAACAGTTTCTGGCTACGTGAAAGAGATCATCTTTCTGTAAAACTCCAACTCTTTCTCTGGGATGAGCACGCAGGCGGCCTCACCCCTCTCACCTAAAGCCCTCTCCCTTCTCTGACCAGAGCTTTTACATTCTCTCCCTGCCCTTCCCTTTAAAGACAGGCAGGAAACACCCAGCCTTTGAGTGTTAGAAATCCAGACGACAGCTTTTTCTACCACACACGTTTTTCGTTGCAAATTCAAGACGCTGTCCGAGAGGCCGCAGCTCCCGTCTGCAGAGTGGGTGGACTTTATGAAATGTTTTGCATTGACATTTTACAGCAGGCGGCTGCAGGCAGAAAGCAGAGTCTGCACCTCTGTTGGCCTGGGCTGTGTAGAAGGGGGTGCTTGTTGGAGATTTTATTGATGCTTCCCTGAGACAGGGAGAGAGAGAAAAAGAGAGAGAGAGGAGAGAGGGAAAGAGAGACAGAGATAGACAGAGATACAGAGACAGACAAAAAGAGAGAGAGGAGAGAAAGAGAGACAGAGATACAGACAGAGACAGAGAAAAAGAGAGAGAGGAGAGAAAGAGAGACAGAGATAGAGATACAGAGACAGAGAAAAAGAGAGAGAGAGGAGAGAAAGAGACACAGAGGTAGAGACACAGAGACAGAGAAAAAGAGAGAGAGGAGAGAGACAAAGAGAGACAGAGACAGACAGAGATACAGAGACAGAAAAAGAGAGAGAGGAGAGAGAGAAAGAGAGACAGATAGAGAGACAGAGAAAGAGAAAAAGAGAGAGAGGAGAGAAGACAGAGAGAAAGAGAGACAGAGATAGAGATACAGACAGAGACAGAGAAAAAGAGAGAGAGAAGAGAGAGAGAAAGAGACACAGAGATAGAGACACAGAGACAGAGAAAAAGAGAGAGAGGAGAGAGACAAAGAGAGACAGAGACAGACAGAGATACAGAGACAGAAAAAGAGAGAGAGGAGAGAGAGAAAGAGAGACAGAGACAGACAGAGATACAGAGACAGAAAAAGAGAGAGAGGAGAGAGAGAAAGAGAGACAGATAGAGAGACAGAGAAAGAGAAAAAGAGAGAGAGGAGAGAAGACAGAGAGAAAGAGAGACAGAGATAGAGATACAGACAGAGACAGAGAAAGAGAGAGAGAAGAGAGAGAGAAAGAGACACAGAGATAGACAGAGAGACAGAGACAGAGAAAAAGAGAGAGAGGAGAGAGAGAAAGAGAGACAGACAGAGATACAGAGACAGAGAAAGAGAGAGAGAGGAGAGAGAGAGATAGAGATACAGAGAGAAAAAGAGAGAGAGAGGAGAGAGAGAAAGAGACACAGAGATAGACAGAGATACAGAGACAGAGAAAAAGAGAGAGGAGAGGAGAGAAAGAGAGACAGAGATAGACAGAGATACAGAGAGAGACAGAGAAAAATAGAGACAGAGAGACAGGGGACAGAGAGACAGACAGGGAGAGAAAGCGAGAGAGAGAAGAGACCGGCACACCAAGCCGATGAGAAGGGACTTTTCACATGTCACCGTGTCTTGTTAGCATGTGGCCGCCTCCCTGTATGAAATGCCTTTTGCCAAGTGTCCCAAAAGAATCAGGTTTCAGAGAAGTTAGTGGATGGACAAAAACAACGACTGCGAATAAAAACGCAAAGGGGAAAGAGAGAAATGGCAGAGGGAAGAGGAGGAAAAGGAGTAGAAGGAGGAGCAGGAGGAAGAAGAAGGAGGAGGAGGAGAAGGAGGAGGAGGGACGATGAAGGGGGAGGATGGAGGGGAAGGAAGAGGAAAGAAATGAAAGAGAAAGAAAAAAAGAAAGAGAAAGAAAGAAAGAAGAAAGAAAGGGAAGGAGGGAGGGAGGAAGGAAGGGAGGGAAGGAGGGAGGGAGGGAAAGAAGGAAGGAAGGGAGAGAAGGAAGGAGGAAGGAAGGAAGGAACAGAGAGAGGAAAGGAAAGGAGGGAGGGAGAGAAGGAGGGAAGGAAGGAAAAAAGGAAAGAAGGGAGGGAGGAAGGAAGGAGGGAAGGAAGGAAAAAGCTTTCTGGAAAAGAAAAGGAAAGCTCCAAAACCAATCTTTCCAAGTGAAAGGAAGAAAGAAAAGAAAGGAAGAAAGAAAGAAAAAGAAAGAAAGAAAGAAAGAGAAAAGAAAGAGGAAGAGAGGAAGGAAGGCAGGAAAGAACGAAGGAAGGAAAGAAGGCAAAGCTTTCTGGAAAAGAAAAGGAAAAGTTCCAAAACCGAGCTCACCAAGCTCTGAGCGCAGGCCCCGAGCGCGCCCCGGAGGTTGATTCGCGTCCTGGCGTCCCCAGCGCGGTCACCACCTCCTGCAAACCCTGTGCGGACTCGGGCTGCTGAGTCCTGGGCGTCTGATCCGCTCCTACCCCCCTGTCCACCCTCCCATTTCTGTTTGCAGTAGAAAGAGACGCGCGGAAACGACATAAAACAAAACCAAAAAAAAAAAGAAAAATGTGGAGAGCCCCTGTTCTCAGGACCCGGGCAAAAGGAGGCGGCCGCAGGGTGATTGGAAGACCCCTATTGGCTCCTGGGGGCCCCCCCAGGGACCTGCCCTGGTTGCATTGACCCCAATGCCCGGGGTGCTGACCCCTCGCGCGCGCGCCAGCCCCGCAGTCGCAAAGGAAAAGCGAATCTCCGGATCCGGGACAGCGCTCTCCGCGGTCCGCCCGCCGGGGCTGGGGGCCCCGCAGCAGACGAGCCAGGATCCCAGGGGCTTCTCCTCGCCTTTGCACCCCTCATGCAGCCCACAGCAAGCTGGAGCCTCTTATCCCGGCCTGGTTCCCCCCTTCCCTGGATTCCTCCCCAACTCCCCGCAACAGGCCCGAAGCTGCGGGGAGCGCAGCAGGGCTGAGGCTGCAGAGGCCCCGGAGTTCCCCGACCTGAACTTGGTCCCAGCAAGATTTGCTTTTTATTTCGCCCCTGGAGACGCAGGCGGGGCTGGGAAAAGCTGAGACACGCAGCTCAGGAGCTGCAGGACGCGGCCAGCCCCGGCCTCCCCGCCGTGCGTCTTGCTGGCTGGGAGCAGTTGCTGGTGGTGACGTTTCTCCCCTTCTCTTTTCTCTCCCCAGGTGCGGAAAAGAAACCAGAGAGGAGACTCAGTAGCTGTTGCATCTGTTGTAGGACCTTGGAGGCTGGAGAGTTCCGCTTGGGCGTCCAGGCGTCTCTCACTCCCGTCCCCAAGAAATCTATAGGGCAGCCATGCGTCCTGACCAGCCCTTTCTAGAACGCATCTGCTGGGGGGAAACACGAGGAACGCGCTTAGGATGGCTGCGAAGAGGAAGGAACTCTGACACTGGCCCATTTTATCAAATAATCTGGCTTTTTCTATGTGAATTAGGTACATTTTAAGGAATAAGTCATTTGCTCTCTCTCTCTCTTCTCTCTCTCTCTCTCCTCTCTGACTTTCTCTCTCTGTCTTTCTCTCGCTTTCTGTCTCTGTCTTCTATCTCTCTTCTCTCTCTTTCTCTCTCTCTGTCTTCTCTCTGTCTTTTTCTCTCTCTGTCTTCTCTCTCTCTGTCTTTCTGTCTTCTCTCTCTGTCTTTCTCTCTCTCTCTGTCTTCTCTGTCTCTCTTTCTCTCTATCTCTGTCCTCTCTCTCTTTCTCTCTCTGTCTTCTCTCTCTCTTCTCTCTCTCTGTCTTCTCTCTCCTTCTCTCTCTCTGTCTTCTCTCTCCTTCTCTCTCTGTCTTCTCTCTCTGTCTTCTCTCTCTCTCTTTCTCTCTCTGTCTTTCTCTGTCTTCTCTCTCTCTCTGTCTTTCTCTCTCTCTGTCTTCTCTCTCTCTCTTTCTCTCTCTGTCTTTCTCTGTCTTCTCTCTCTCTCTGTCTTTCTCTCTCTCTGTCTTCTCTCTCTCTTCTCTCTCTCTGTGTTTCTCTCTCTCCTCTCTCTCTCTCTTTGTCTCTGTCTTCTTTCTCTCTCTCTCTTTTCTGTCTCTTCTATCTGTGTCTTTCTCTCTCTCTGTCTTTCTCTCTCTCTGTCTTCTCTCTCTCTTCTCTCTCTCTGTGTTTCTCTCTCTTCTCTCTCTCTCTTTGTCTCTGTCTCCTTTCTCTCTCTCTCTTTTCTCTCTCTTCTATCTCTGTCTTTCTCTCTCTCTGTCTTTCTCTCTGTCCTCTCTCTCCTCTCTCTTTTCTCTCTGTTCTCTCTCTCTGTCTTTCTCTCTCTGTCTTCTCTCTCTCTTCTCTTTTCTTTCTCTCTCTCCTTTCTCTCTCTCTCATTTGCAGCACCAAGGGGAATAGAAGCCGTGAACCTTCAAATACTGAACACTTGATTTCTTTAACTCCCGAAAAGTATGGCTTTGATTATATTTTTTCAGTTTTAGCTCAACGAAGCTCCGCTCTCTGGAACCTAATGTATTTACTTTAAGTCAAATTTCACGCCCAGAGCTCTTAATTGCAGAGTGGCATTTGTACGGGGCCCTCTGGGGCCTCCAGCCCTCCTGACTGCAGAATCTAAGGCCCTCATCCCTTCCCCGCCCCCTACTCCGCGCCCACCCCCACCAGCAAACTGGGACCTCCTCCTGGGTCCTCCAGCCAGGAAAGAAACACTTTTCTTTTTATTTTATTTTATTTTATTTTATTTTATTTTATTTTATTTTATTATACTTTAAGTTCTAGGGTACATGTGCACAACGTGCAGGTTAGTTACATACGTATACATGTGCCATGCTGGTCTGCTGCACCCATGAACTCATCATTGACATTAGGTATATCTCCTAAAGCTATTTCAAGAAATACCCCTTCCGTGTGGCCAACTTTTTTTTTTAAGCACATAATTCGAAAGGCCATTTCTATTAATGATAAGCACGGAAGGGCGGGTATTCATGGTTTTGGACCCAGGTTCAGCCCCTACAACAAGCACCAACCCCTCCCCACACATTAAATATGTATAAGGATGGATTTAGGGTTTCAGAATTTTACAGACGTCTCAACACGTTTCCTAGACGAACTCTTGTTGTTTTCTTTCTCCCTCCTCTCCTTTTAAATTCAGAAACCTGGATTTGTACTCCCTCCGACGCTGTTTATTGATTGACGCAAACATCCACCTTGCCCGCGTGAAGCTAATAGATTTTCATTAAAGTGAGGTTTGTCAGTCTGGCCCGTGAATGGCTGACATTGATCCAATGGACAAGCGCAACCTCTATAATATTGAAAAAGGGCGCGTAGGCCCTGGTTGGTTGTTTTCTTCTCTCTACAGGCCTGGCTGACCATATGTGTCTAAGGACCTGCCTTGGGAATGTAGCTTTGTTTTTGTGTGGGTTTTTTTTTTTTTTTTTGTATTTGTTTCATTTTATCTCACTTTTTCTACAAGTCCTAGTACCTACGTGTGTGTGTGTGGGACGGGGTGTCTCTAAAATACCCCACAATGCAAACTTGCAATTTTTAAAGTAAAACTTCCTAGGAGAAAACGTTGTTTGCTTTTTCTCAGGGACCTTCTGTGGAATTTGCTTCTCTCTCTCTCTCTCTCTCTCTCTTTTAAACCTTAGCATGTACTTTGCAACATATGGTGGGCATTAGACGTCTTTCCTTTCCGATTTAATCACAGGGCCTCTATGTTTTATTTAAGAAAACTCTTATTTGTTTAAGAAAAACGTTATTTTTTTCAGGGAGCAAAGGCGTTTGTCACGAAGAAGAAACCCAGCAAGGCCGTTTGCTGGAGACCACCGCTGCACAAACAAGGGGCGGCCCTCCCTCGCCAGGAATAAATTCAGCCCCCTTTCTGCGGTCATTCATGTTCTGAGGAATACATCTTGGAGGTGTACTTCGATTTTTATTTCCACTTCTGGCACGGGCCTCCGCAAGGGGACAGAAGAAGAACTGGTCCTTCCTTCCTCCTGCCCGTGCCCCAGACGCGGGATTCGCGTCCCCAGGACGCACCGGCTTAAGAAATTGGCAGGACTCCCAAACAGTCTTTGGGAGTCTTTGGCTCCCAGTCTTTGACGTTGGTCTCTCCAACGTCAAAACGCAGATGAAAAGAACGAAGACGTCCACCGCGCAGAGCCGGGAAGAGGCACACTTTGCTTCCCAAGAACAGAAGCTTCGGCAGAACGCGAATGGCACCCAGGGGCGCGGCGGGGACACGGGGGGCCCCCGAGCCTCCGGGGAGCGAGGAGCGCGCACAGGGCGCCGTGCCTGGCTCACCGCCTTCCTCCTCGGCTGAGGCCTGAGGCCTGAGGTGAGGACCTGACCCTTGGGTAGGGCCAGCGCCGGGGAGACCAGGCCTTGGACAGCCCAGAGCGCGCGTATCCACCTGCCCCAAGCCCCCAGAGGTTTCCCATCGCCCCCATCCCCCCAACTCCAAGGAACGGGAGGATTCCCTGAGGTGGGGACCTGACGCTTGGGTAGGCTCATCGCCGGGGAGACCAGGCCTTGGACAGCTCCGAGCGCGCGTGTCCACCTGCCCCGATCCCCCAGAGGTTTCTCATCGCCCCCACCCCTCCCCCTCCAAGGAATGCTCCAAGGAGCATTGCCTGTCGGGTGGAATCAGCACCGCGCAGTCTCTCCATCCTTTCCCTTCCACTTCCAGAAGCTGTGTCTTTGGAAACGTGTTCCAGGACAGAAACTTTGCCTTCTCTAGGAGCAGGAAGGAATTAATGGCCTAATTTGTGCAGCAGACCTGGCCGCCTCCTCCCCATCCTCCTGCCTCCGGGGGCTGCCCTGGAACCGAACTTCCACGGGGACAAGGCCCAAGTCCTGACCAAGCGCAGCTTCTGGAGAGACAGCTCGACCCCGGTGAGCGCAGGGGCTCTGGGGCCCCCACGTGCCGGTCCTGGAACCCCCACCCCCAC